>NW_021604643.1:1115554-1126869 GCF_004785775.1 Grammomys surdaster | reverse complement strand
TCTCTCTCTCTCTCTCTCTCTCTCTCTCTCTCTCTCTCTCTCTCTCTCTCTCTTTCTTTCTTTCTTTCTTTCTTTCTTTCTTTCTTTCCTCTCTCACCACACACTCCAGTGCAAGCTATAGAAAAATAAGTAGCTTAAAAGTTTTGTGAAGGATGTGTGCCATGTTTTTGAACTCATGTGTAGGCTCTTCCAATATCCTCTGCTTTGACGTTATTTTATACTTCAAGATTTTCCTGAGATCATATTTTATTCTAATTTTATGGATTGTGTAATTGTTTTAGGGTTTTTTTTGAGAATTTCCTACATGAGTACACTGTATTTATATAATAGTCATACCTTCCCCTACCATTTCCCACTCCTTTTTTTCCCCTGCTATACTCCTTCTAAAATTCACTATTACTCATTATTTTACTTATTATTGTTATACACACACACACACACACATATATATGTATATATATATATATATATATATGTATGTACACTCATATATGTGTATGTAGACTTTTATATGTATATAGAACATAACTGTATGTATCCTGCATAAATATATTTAGGGGTGACCCCTTATGAGTAGATAACCTATCAAGGGGGTCCTGTGTAATAGTCTCTACCTGTTGGAAAAATAAATATTCTACAATTCTACATTTATTTTCAGATACACAAATAAGTGTTTTCAGTACATTTAAAAACTGTATTTATTTAGGGAAATGCTAGCAGTTACTGATTAGCTTTTTAGAAATAGGCATGAATCACATCCAATTAAGTAGACTTAAGTCCAATTGGATAGCTACAAGTCACTTCAAGATAAAAGTGACTCTATTGTACCTTTGAAGTATCTTTGATTCAATGTGGTTTATAAGCACCATGGCTCAATTGACTATTGATTGTGTTTCCTCTTTTGGCAACTTGCATAGCACCTTCTGATACTACGAGCACCAGTCCCCAGTAAGGAGGCTTTCAGATATCTTCCATCTATTTTGCTCCAACTTGGACTGCAAAAGGCGTTGTGTCCTTGTCAATAGAATCTTACCTCTAAGTTCTGGGAGACAATCAAAAGTTATGACAGTAGTCTATGTGGTTTGGTGAGTGGGCTTCTCTGATCAGCAACTCTGAGGGAGGTTTCCCATACTAAGCATTGACGATTTTTCAGATTAGCCTATTGTTTCTGTGAGCAGCATTTTCATGCCATGTACCATAATTCCATTTAAATTATGTGCATACACATGCATATAATGTATTTTAAACTATGTTTATATAATAATATGGCTTTTTCAATTATCCTTGTTTAATCACTCCTGCCTTTTATACTTTGTAACTTTCTCTAGTTAAAATCCTAAGCCCCATTCTCCATAATTGCCTCTTTGTAGCACCTGTGTTTTACTATCCCCCATTCTAGAGCTCCTTCACCCATTTATACTTTCCTGGATTCTCGGATTACTGCAGGTTATATGTTCAAATCTAATGATTAGGAGTTTAGATCCACAAGTCAGGAAATATTTAGTATTTGTTTTTCTTGGGCTACCTCAATCAGTTTATTTTCTATTTCTATCCAGTTCTTTACAGTGAATAGATAAATTTAAAAATACAATAAATAAAAGTATATAAGAATATATTTGTGAGAGCAGGAGTGGGGAAATATACTCAATTAGTTGATCTGAAAATATTGGTCTGATGACTCTGGTCTAGCTTTTTATCAGATTCTCAGAAGTGTTGACTGTCATAATCTTTAATATTCTATAATGAGACAAAACCATTTGGCTACATCTTCCAGAAATTTGTGTGCCATTCTAATTCCTGCCTGCCTTACAGTCTTGGCTGTAACATTATTTCTGTTTCACGAAGGTTAGGCCAGCAAATGCATGTTGTAGAAGTACAGACAAAAAGGTTAGCAAAACCTTCTGGGTAATAACCTTGTCATGAGACAGGAAACCCAGAATGGCATGACTCATTCTGATGAAAGAATTGAGATGACTTCCAGACCGAAGAAATAGCTCTCATTCAAAAGAAAGCTGTCCCATATGCCCTGTGTAGAATGACAGATTCCATGTTTGTTTATACACACAGAAAAATGCAACAAATTATTGCTGCTATATTTTAATATAAAGTCAGAATAGTGTGAATATCTACACTTTTCAGTGGCCTTAGGAACTTACAGGATTTTGAAACTTAATTGCAAACTTCCAAATCCAACTTTGGGGAATAAATATTGTTTTAGAGAGATCTGGGAAACATCAAGATGTTTATTTTTATTAAATAGAAGGAAGGAATTTGATTTTATATATCACAAAATAATGTAAGGAGTTTAAGATAGAAGCTATTGTAATTAATATAAGTTGACAAATACCCAAGAAACAGATGAATCTAAACATCACACTCAATTTAGTAAATATTGACAAATATGATAGGTCAATAAAATAAAAATGCCATTGGAAATAGCAAAATTTATACATGTATTCAATATCTCAAACTTACTGTATTTGCATGCCACAATATTCATGAGTCCTGAAATTAATATGTGGAACCCAAGCAGCCTAACTGTGGGTATTAAGAGTAGGCAGTTAGAATATGAGAGTTCTTTCTTATAAATAAACTTAGAGGCTGCTTTTCTTGTTTCTCTCTCTCTCTCTCTCTCTCTCTCTCTCTCTCTCTCTCTCTGTCTCTCTCAACAGGTTTCTCTGTGTAACAGAGCCTTGGCTGTCCTGAAACTCACTTTCTAAACCACGCTGGCCTTGTCCTCACAGAGATTCATCTGTCTCTGCTTCCTGAATTGCTGGGATTAAAAACATGTGCCATCATGTACAGCTTGTTAGTGCCTTTACTAATGAGGCCTCTGAAAGCTGTGTAGGTTCTTCTACTGAGGACATAGTTAAGTGTGGCATTTATGAACTAGAGATTGGATAAGTTTATATTTTATGATTTATAAGCTAGTTATTATATAATTTTATTGTAATTTTAAACATTAATTGTAAGTATACTTTGAATATATATATGTCCTGATATCTATCTATCTATCTATCTATCTATCTATCTATCTATCTATCTATATCTATTACACAGAGAAGCCTGTTGATATACATACATACATACATACATACATACATATATATGGAAAAATAAAGAAAACTTTACACCACAAATATCCTTTTTGTTTAAAGTAATAATTTTTGTTCTTAAATTTTTCATTCATGTGTGTAATTAAGTATGACAGATCCATCTTCATTTACTACCTCTAAGTTCTTCCAAACTCCCTTTGAGCAATTCTACTAAAATTTATGTCTTCATTTTTTATAATCTTCTATGACTAGTTAATGATGTGTGATTTTGGAGCATGGATAGTCTAATGATGGAATATGTAGAGGAATTTTTATCCAGCAACATGGCTGTTCGGGCAAGGGATCACATCCCAAGTCTTCTAAGTCTGTGTGATCTGGTTGGAATACAGCAAAACTTTAATCCCTCTGGTTAGAATACAGACATTGGTTCACACCTTAAATCCCAACCAGTGTAGATAAGGTTAGTTTGTAGAAGGAAGCGTCCATGTTTGAATGTGACATCTGTATAATTGAGGGGCAGAATAAGTGATGCATCCGAGAAAGATTTCATAGACTGAGTCAGAGATGGCCAGAAAAGAGAAGCTATTTAAGAGCAGTGCAGGGAGAGAGTCAGTGCTGTGAACGAGTGCAGTGGAGTTGAGTTCCTTCATGAATTCATGCAGTTCAGTACATGCCAGCAGAGATAGTTGAAGCCATAGACTAAGAAGGAACAAGAAGAATGGATCAAGTTGTTCTGCTTGGCCTTAAACTAATCCCACTTACAGCCAGTGAATAAAAGCATGTGCATTAATACATGCAATACAAATATTATTGGCAAATAAAAAATAAAATAATAAATAAAATAAATAGATACAACCATGCATTTAAAAAGGATTATTCCTTCTCAACTTTCTCAACTGCCTATAGCTCATCAGGAAGGGATGGAACCTGGAGAGCACCTATTTCATCTAAGCCAGAATTCAGGCTGGCTGGTTGAAACTTGTGCAGGAATTAGAACTTCTGTCATCTGATGACTGTGGGAATTTTATTGTTGTGTAATGAACATTAATAATGTAAAAATTATATGGAGAACACTTTATATAATGCTTTAGGTTTTTTCCTGTTGTTTTGTTTGCAATTGCATGTATTTTTCTTAGTTTTTCAGTATTTAAGCCTTATCCCTTTTAGACAGCCTAATAAAGGACATTTCTGCCTTATTCCTTTTTTTTTTCTTACCTTTCTAATTTCTTCATCGTAAATATACTATTTTGGACATTTTGATTTTACCTTTGATTGGAAACATCATTTAGTTTAGTCTTTTTCTGAAGTTATGGTCAGAATAGTCAGAAGAATATTTTTGTATGTATATTTTTAACCTAGGTTTTAGCTTAAAGGCTAAGATCATACCATCTATAAAAGAAGATAATTATAATAACAATGCTACTAGTAAGACTATTTTTCAGCTTATGAAAGTCTCTGCTCATATAGTGAATTAGCATCATTATCTGAACTGAAGGGGTACTCCATTTTCTGACGATTTTATTAGCCGATAGTCACCTTCTGCATTTTCAATCTTTATTTAGTAGAACAAATTATTTTAAAACACCTAGAGTTTCTTCCTATCTTAAGAACACCACTTTTTTCGGAAATGTACTATCCAAGTTGGGCACATATTTTAACTTCAGTTTCCTGTAAGTTTTATTGAAAGTGCTTATATTACACACTTTGATACTGAACATTTTGAGACCTCACAGAAGTTGGTTGAGAAAGATGAATAAGGATGTGTGTTGTAGAGGTGAAAGGGTAAGCCTTAATTTGAAGAAGTGTCTTTAAATTAGACCTAAGTCTCAGTTGGCTTCCCATTATTTTCTTCCATTAATGTGGTTATAGAGAAAATATTCAAACACTGACCCCTGTAATCTCCCTTATAGCCATCAGATTGCTTCCTTAGCGGGGATGATAGAATGATCATGTCAAGAAGAGCAAGGATTATCATGACCCTGTACAATACAATCAGAACCTTCCAGTGAGTCAGTGACTATAAAACTTACTATACTAAGGCATTGTCTCCGTGTTGCCAAATGCTAATCTTCAGACTCAGAGTCAGGAATAGTGAGAGGGTTAGTGGCGTGGCAACAGATAATGAACATAGCAGTACTGGCCATATTTCATTTATTTATACCATAGAAAATGTGCAGTTGATTTAGAAGTTGATTTAACATCAGAAATTATAAAGAAATAATTATCAACTCTGATTTCATTTTTCATTACTCTATAATCTTCTATTTCTTGAGCCTATCAACCCTCTAATGAGCTTTGCTTGTTAAATATACTCTGCTTATTTGTCTTTATGGGGAAGAGGAATTTTCATGGTGTGAACAATCAGCAGGCATGGGTTCAGATTTTGCCATATTAAATAGAAATTATGTTTGAAAACAGAGAGGATCATTCTAATAAAAATATCAAGTATCAATAAATATTTGTTTACCTAAGGAAGAAATAGATTCAAATACTTTCTGCATGCATATGTTATTTAAAGAATTATATACTTTGCTATTGGCTTTCTGCATAGTTAATTCGTTTGCTAAGGAGAGTTAGGACACAGCATGATTAATTAGCTTAATGTATGTTACCAAAATGCAAATACAGAAACAGCAGTGCCAAATTATTCATGCTTCATTTTCTCTGAGGTTGAGCAGAGAAATACAGTCTGGAAGCACAGAGATGTCTACCAAGTCTTTTATTCTGTGGGGACAATTTTTTTGTATCAACCACATAGCATTCTATTTTTGCCATTGAAACAAGAAAAAAAAAACTTGACATTTCTTCTGAAATTTAATAAAACTATCTGAAGATGTTATGTCAAAAACATTGTATATTACAACTAGTGAAACCTTTTTTCAAAATGTACAGTAAATTCAAACAAAATTATTTTGTTGGTGCTGTAATAACCATCCTACACTCTCATCATAACAGCAATAATTGTACGTGAATTTAGAAAGAAGTATAATTCATGTCACAGAAGTGGATCAAAAGGAAAACGTTGGTGGCATTCAACAAAATATTGCGCAGATTCACATTTAAAATAATGTATTTAAAGAATTGCAAAGAAGTATCCAAGTTGGTAGCATAGCAAGAACATAAAACAGTGTTTCTCTATGAACAAGGGTGCCTTTCGGGTTGAGGGTTGATACTAAGAAAAGTAGAGTCTATTAATTCTAATTCTAATGTGCTTCAAGGCTGGACTCTACTCTGGTGTGTTACACCGCAATTCTGGATTTATTACTACTACATAATTGTAATTATAGTCATTTTGGACTATTACCTTTGCTTTCAGTCTTCCTTTTTCTCTCTCTTAAAGCATCAGTCAGAAGCATTAAAGCAAGAGAGCTAATGAAAAAAAGAAAGCTGGCTACTATAACACAGATGCCCCCTGACAGTTCTGAGAACCCTGGTGACACACAGGCTGCCAGACGATGGCTTTTCTGATATGGAGTGGCTATGACAATTTGTCCTGGGTTACCTTGAACCAGAAAAACTGAAACATGCACTAGTTTACTGGTGGAAACAGGGTATTTTTGTTTAAAGTACAGTATGCTTATGGAACTCTGCTTAAGAGAAAGGGATTCTTTTCCCCTAATACTTAAGAGAATTATTGACAGATAATTCATAAACATCCCTCAGTCAAGAGGTGTAAAGTCAAATGAAAAAGCTTAGGGAGGCCTCTGCCAAAAATTCTTAAAGCAATGCACAGGAGTCTTCCTGTAATGTCATAATTATCAGCTGGAAGCCCTCCATACAAAATGTAAAAATAACCATGTGCCATCTGGTAATTGGTTTTCCCGGCAAATACATATGCAAGAGGGAATCAAGAGCAACAACAAAATTGAAAAGCCACTGTGCAGGAATGCTGTGTGGTGGCCAGAGTTTTAATAAGCCACTTGCTGTGAAATAAGTTTTACAATTCCATAGCATGATGATTGGGTGCAGTATAAGGTATCTGAGAATGCTACTATATTTATGGATATGAAGAAAATGATTGCACTTAACATTTGTCCTTTGCTTATGGTGAGATAACATTTTTATGAGATTGTACCAGAAGGTAAATAATCACTAAAGAAAGTTTTCTACAATTACCATTACATTTAGCCACAAATTGGAAAATTTCTGTCTCCTGGATGATTTCTTATGACTGAGTTTTCTATATGACTTTCTTTTCTTAAAAACAGAGAGAGTCTGTTTTTAATTAACACAGATTTTATTATGCTAGTCATGGTTTAAAATGTACTTGTCCACATCAAACTGTTCGATTTTGTATTGAGATTACTAGGTTAATTAGTAATAGCCTACGTACTTTCCTCGACATAAAGGTTTTATAGTTATTTTGGAACCTTGCATCCAAACTGACCCTTCAATCAGCCTTTGACATAGTTCTCATTCCTCTTTGGTAAGAAAAGGAAAGTTCTAGAAAAGGAAGACTTATAGGCTGTTCCAAAGTTATCACTGCAATCATCAGGCACCAGCCCATCCCACTGTAAAGTTATTTGATGAAATTTCATTCAAATTATCTTTGGAAATGAGGAAATTAATGATCATTTTACAATATATATTTTAAAAAATCATTTTATTTTCTCATTCCTTGTTCCACCCTCCTAAGAAAGGAAATCAGTGATACTTATTATCACTGAAGGATCAAGGTTTTTCATTCCAGTTTCATGTGTCTAGAGTTTACCACCAAAGGAATCAAAGGAAACTTAGCAGTCAGGTTCCACAAGAACTGCAAAGAATTCTTAATGTTTAGCAACCCCAATCATGCTTCCAGAAAAACATTACTTTCAAAACAGGGCAAATGTAGACTATTGAGCACTAATACAAATTTTCAGTCCATCTAACAATATTGCTAATTTTTCACATACAATCAAAAAACCCATCTTTTCCCCTTCATATAATGAGAAGATAAATGGGCATTATTTACTCAATCTGGTATACTCAAGGGCAGCATGCAATTGGAAGGCCATGCAATACTACTGTGGTTTTAGTCTGACAGCTGGGCGAGAGGATAGAACTTTTGTTTTAATGTTTTCAGGGTCTAGATGGTGACAGGAAAATTAATTTTGCCAGTGTCCACAAAGGTAGTACTTATAGAACTCAGTAGGTAATGATGAATGAAGCTGTAACCTCATGAAAAAGAGTATATATAAAACCATACTAGAAACTATCAGTTAATAGTGTGTCCCTTAGGCTTTATTTCAATACATGAGCATGAACTATATTAGGGAATGTGTCTGCTGTAATCCTCATTATCGTCATCTATAAGTGATTGATAATGCTAGGACATTTTCATAGACAAAGAAGAAAGATAACACAATGCCCAAGGATTCTAAGAATTACATTACCTAGATATTTATATGTAGCCACCATGTTTTGTTACTGTAGGATACTGAAAAAATATTCATTTATCTGATCATTTTTAGCTTCTTCATCTCTAAAATGGAATGCCATAGATTAAATCTTTGGATTGAATTCCTGTTACTAAGATACTAAGACATTTGTAACCAAATAACTGAGATCAAATTTTAAGGGCAAAGAAGGCCTTGTTTTGGGTGCTGGTTTTCAGAGTTTTCAGTTCATAGTTATTTGGTCATTACTGTTTTATTACTCTGAAGAGACACCATTACCAAGGCAAGTCTTATAAAAGAAAAGATTTAACAGAGTCTTGCTTTTACTTTTAGAAATACAATCCATTATCATCAGGGCTGGGAACATGGTGGCACGCATAGCACTGGACCAGAAGTAGATCCACAAATTGATCCTGATCCACAGGCTGAGAGAGAAGCTTTGGGATAGGCATGGACTTTTGAAACCTTAAAGCTCATGCCCAGTAATACACTTTCTCCACATCGCCTAATCTTTCTAATTATTTCAAACAATGTCCCTCCTTCATGACTAACCATTCAAATATATGAGCAGAGAGAAGGCATTCTCATTCAAACCACCACCTTCCACTCCTGGGCCCCAATAGGCTTGTGGCCATATAATAATGCAAAATGCATTTAGTTCTGTTGCAAAAAGTTCCAGACTCTATAACAGTCTCAACATTGTTTCAATTTCCAAAGATATGTCTCTTTTGAGACTCAAGTCAACTCTTAGCTGTAAGCCTCTGTAAAATCAAAATAAAAACAGATCACATATGTCCAACATGCAAGGGTACAGAGTAGACATTGCCATTTCAAAGGGAGGAATGGTAGCAGATTGAGGAAATACTGGACCAAAGCAAATCAGAAAAATCATCAGGGCAGATGCCATATTTTGCATTTCCATTACTGATATCAAAGAGCTTTTCATAACTTTTTTCAGCTTTATTGACAACTGCATACTTCTCTCTCTAGGTGGTTCTACACCCAGTCTCCAACATTTCTTGGAAGATATCCCATGATTCTGGCATCTCTAACATCTTGGTGTCTCCAACAAAACCCAGGCTTCATCTTTACAGCTTTACTCAGTGGCCTCTCTGAATCTCAATGAAGGGCCACTCCTTGTATCAAGGTTATCATTGCTGTGATGAAACATCATAACCAAAGCAACTAGGAAAGGAAAGTGTTTACTTTGTTCACAGTTCCATATAACAGTTTACCCTCAAAAGTAATGAGTGCAGAAACTCACACAGGGCAGAAACATAGAAAAAAAAAATAGCAAGGCTATGGTGGGGTGGGGGTCCTGGTTACTGGCTTGCTCACCAACTTTCTGATAGATCACAGAATTGTCAGTCAAGGGACATAACTATCTACAATGGGCTAGGCCTTCCACCATCATTTACTAATTTAAGAAAATTTCTTGTAGATTTGTCTACATTGAGGTCTTATGTTGGTGTTTTCTTAATTGAGGTTCATTCCTATAGGATGACACTAGCTTATGCCAAGTTGACAAAAAACAAAACAAAACAAAATAAAACAACAACAACAACAACAAAAAAAACCCAAGCAAACAAGACAACTATCTAGCACATTCCTTTAGCATTCTTTGTCTCATTGTCTTTCTTTAGCTGCAGAGGGAGATTCTCCAACCCCTATCTTGATTCCTTAACTCTAAACGTTAGAACTTTATAGCTTGAGCTGCTGAGATCTTTTCCTTGACTCAGATATGGCCAACTCTTTCATTGATTGTATCAGCTTTCTGTTGTTGGTATTTTTTGCGGCTTAAGCTTTTCTTTAATTCCTTTTCAGAAGTCTCCTGGTTTATTAGGTTGAGTCTTACCCTAAGGGCACCACTCCCTTTACTTCACTTTGCATCCTTTAAACTCTTTATCACCTTGAACAATGGACATAGCTTTATTACACTTCCTGCTTCTCCTTTTTCCCCTCAAACTGTACATTTTATAGGTCTTCTTATACAGATTGCTCCTTTTCATCATAGGTTTGTGTAAGAGTGGTTACTAATAACTACAAGACAGAGGCTAAACACAGCTGTTTAGAAATCTCCTCTGCCAATGATATTAATCCAATGCTCTTTAATTTAGTCTCAAGTAGAGTTTTCAGACAAGGGAAAAATTAGCAATGATATTCAACAAAAAATGCTCTTCACCAAATATCACATGAATGGTCTCTAGGCCACTTATAATATTCTTTCCTCTGGAACTTCTAGAGCTGGATCCCCACAGTCCACAGTACCCTCATTATTGTCTTCCATGCTTGTGCTAGGACGGCCCATTAGGTCCTTCTTTGGAGACATTTAGTATTCAAATTATATGAACTCTAAATAGTTGCTGGGAGTTGCGTGTAGACTATTAGAAATCATGAATATCATTTCTGGTGAACCAAGGTAGAGTATTCTTATCACTATTGCTTCGACTTTGGCTTGCTTAAGGCTTAAATCGTTCTTTCCATCTTAATAATTGTTTTGATTGTATTATATTACTGTGTAGATATTTTTTCCTAGTTGGTTTATTTAAACTTGTATTCTACCACAAAGACTGTCTTGACAAACATTACTCTCTGACCTCTGTTGTCTCTACCTGTAACCTTCCCATTTTTGAAATAATCTGGAAGAAGCCATAAGAAAAGGATAAATTAGATGAGACAGCTTTCCTGTTTATAGAACTACTATCATTATGCAAACAAGAAAATGCTGATGGACTATTGGGAACAGATATTTTTTCTTGTTATACTGTCTTATCTATCATCTATCTATCTATCTATCTATCTATCTATCTATCTATCTACCTATCTATCATCTATCTTACTATCTATCTATCTATCTATCTATCTATCTATCTATCATCTA
>NW_021604643.1:1105367-1115454 GCF_004785775.1 Grammomys surdaster | reverse complement strand
GAACCCCCCATCCCCTTACCCCTCCTCCTTCTTCTCTGTGGATGTAACCCCCACCTACCCCCCCCACTCCCACTTCCCCACCCTGAAAATTCCCACCCCCTGGGGTGTCCAGCCTTCATGAGGTCAAGGATCTCATCTTCCACCTGTGCCCGGCAGGGTCCTCTACTCTCACATATTCAGCTGAAGCCCTGGATCCCTCCATAAGTGCTCCCAGGCTGGTGGTTAGGACCCTGGGAGCTGTGGTTGGTTGGTTTTGTTGCTCTCCTCATGGTGCCAGAAACCCTTTCAGCTCCTTCAGTCCTCACTCTAACTCCTCCATTGAGAACCTCATGATCAGTTCAATGGCTAGTTGTGAGCATCTGCCTCTGAATATGTCAGACTCTTGAAGGCCTCTGAGGAGATATCCATATCAGGCCCTTATCGGCATGTACTTCCTGACTTCCACATCAGCATCTACCTTTGGTGACTGCATATGGGGTGGATACTCAGGTGGAAAGGTCTTCAAATGGCCCCTCCTTCAGTTTCTGTCCCTCACTTTGTCTCCATGTTTGCTCCCTTGAGTATTTTGTTGCTCCTTCTAAGAAGAACTGAATCACCCCCACTTGGTCTTCCTTTTTTATGAGCTTCATGTGGCCTGTGAGTTGCATCTTGGGCATTTCAAGGTTCTGGGCTAATATCCAATAATCAGTGAGTGAATACCATGTGTGTTCTTTTGTGATTGGCTTACTTCACTCAGGATGATAATGTCTAGTTCCATCCATTTACCTAGGAACCTCTCGAATTCATTGGTTTTAATAGCTGAGTAATACTCCATTGTGTAAATATACCACATTTTTTGAATCCATTCCTCAGTTGAAGGACATCTGGGTTCTTTCCAGCTCCTGGCTATTATAAATAAGGCTGCTATGAACATAGTTGAGCATATGTCCTTGTTATATGTTCGAGCATCTTCTGGGTATATGCCTAGGAGTGGTATAGCTGGATCCTCAGGTAATGCTATGTCCAATTTTCTGAGGAACCGCCACACTGATTTCCAAAGTGGTTGCACCATCTTGCAGTCCCACCAACAATGGAGGAGTGTTCCTCTTTCTCCACACCCTCACCAGCATCTACTATCACCTGAGTTCTTAATCTTAGCCATTCTGACTGGTGTGAGATGGAATCTCAGAGTTGTTTTGATTTGCATTTCCCTGATGACTAAGGACATTGAACATTTCTTTAGGTGCTTCTCGGCCATTCGAGTTTCTTCCATTGAAAATTCTTTGTTAAGCTCTATACCCCATTTTTTAATAGGGTAATTTGGTTGTCTGGAGTCTAATTTCTTGAGTTCTTTGTATATATTGGATATTAGCCCTCTATCAGATGTAGGATTGGTAAAGATCTTTTCCCAATTTGTTGGTTGTCGTTTTGTCCTATTGACAGTGTCCTTTGCCTTACAGAAACTTTGCAATTTTATGAAGTCCCATTTGTGAATTCTTGATCTTAGAGCATATGCCATTGGAGTTCTGTTCAGGAACTTTTCCCCTGTGCCCACTCACAAAAACACAATGTTGCCATGATTCTAATGCAAGGAATGAGAAATTCTTTTTGTTGAAGCTGGTCTTACAGGATTGTGGAAGTAGCTTAACACACTTTGAGACAGATGAGAAGAATTGACTGATGTAGTTATTTGAGTGGCTTAGCATTGTACCAATGTATAGAATCTCTATCTATTTGTGATTATTTTAAAACCAGAAATTCTATATGTGCTCTATATTTACAAAATGAGAAGTACTTTGCAGAATTTATGTTGTTTTTCTTTCAATGTATCTTATTTAGTAAAATTTGTTTTCATATTAAACACATGGTGCACAAAATGAAGTATTTGTTTCTTGAGAAGATAAAAATAAGAGGGAATATACAGAGGATGGTAACTTCCAGACAATTCTATGCAGTTCTCCTCAGAGGAGACATGTTTCTTGACTGCCCTACAGGCAGTAGGACAGAAACATGATTATGAGCTAGATTTGTAGGTAAAACGAAGGGACCTTGTTGTTAATAAAATCATGAGACTTGAGGCCATTATTCCATTTTTCACACACTTCACTGTTAGCCTGTATGGTATAAAGTAATTCTGGTTCATCTGTGCAGCAGGAGCAAAAAACCAACTGTGGAGAAATAAAGGACTGAAATTTGCATTTTCCAGATTTATAAGCCCAAATGGAGTTCTGGTAATTCAGTCTTTACTTACTCGCTGTTGTTTGTTTGTTTGGTTGATTTTTTTTATATAATGTATAGTAGGTGAATAATGAAAAGCATGAATATGTTTTTAATTTTTTCTCTAAATGTTCCAAATTATGTTTTAGGAGAGAAACAAACAACAACAAAACTATTCTTCAGGGTTCAAAGAGGCATTTATTGTTCTTCTAGAAGACAAAGGAAGACAATGTTAAACAACTTCTGTTCCAAACACAACAGAATTTCAATTTTAATACAGGGCATAAAACTTCATTTTTGTTATAAAATGAATGAACAAAAATGTCTGGTAACCAAGATTTCTGACAGCTACACAGGGAAAAAGAAAATCCATCAGATGGGCAGAGACATTTGAGGATGATACAAGGGCTGATGGTCAAGAGTGTTTTTCTGAAAAGCTTCCCCTGAGGCCTTTTACCTCCCTGCTGACTAGCTGAGAGCACAGCATAGGCTGATGACAGCATCAGGTATTTAGTATATTTATTTTCCCAGAACAGTTCCTCTGTGACAGAACATAAGAATTTGCTTTTCATAGAATAAATTCAAACTCCAACTTGCCATGTTTGCTTTGAGGAAACTACTCAGGTTTCCAATTATTTCAACAAGAAAGTTGTGTTTCAGCAATCAGTATTCCTGTGGCATCCTCTTTTTGACAAGGCGGTCATTTCACCAACAAGCATAGCCAAAAAAAAAAAAAAGTATATATTCATTGAATGACTGTGATATTGTTAGCACTGTGGGGGCTAGCCTATTTTCTCTTATTTTGTGGTCAAAATTCTTTAAAAAATAAACTTTTATCCAACTTGCTTCTAGATATCTTTCTGATTTTTCAGTATTATATACTTATGAGGAAGGTTAATATATTCATTTTGTAAGTTATATTAAAACAAATATTCTTTCTTATATTAAAACATTAACAGACATTAAACTCGCACTCTGTTTAGTATATGCTATTTAGTATAGATATGTCAGAATGTTATCCTTAAAAAACTAAATATAAAGCATTTTTTCTGAAGTGAACAATGTATATAATGAAGTTTTTACTTATTATTAATTGAAAACAAAATTTATGAAGATGATATTTTTTTGGTTTAATTAACACTAGAATTTCTCAATAATTCACTTAAGTGAAGTAGTATGGTATTAGAAGCATGTAAATAAATAGCAGAAACTATCATGCAAATGCAAAATAATTTTGGCATCCTTCAAGGACAACTTCAATAAAAGTACATATAAATGCAAGCTTATTTCAAAGTGCAATTTATAAAGTCTGACTGCACATGTGATCAAGTGAATTATATCGTTTGATGGGAAAGGTTATCACTGTCTTAACACTGCACTGTATTTCTAATGCAACTAAAAATTGGAAGACATTTCTAGTGCATTTACTGAAATATACCACTGATTGGTATACCAATGGCCACTTGTATTTAAACAACAGATGGAATGTTGGAAGTATAACCAGATTTGGGTATTCTGTTTTCATATGCCAGTGATGGTATTTATTTATAAAAAGATAAAAACAAATCCCTCTGATAAGCTCCTTTTGGACACCACCAATAATCAATTACATCAATGTGATGGGCTGTTGGATCAAAAATATAGCTAAGTATATCGTCCACTATTTAAACAATCAATTCTACGGCAGAATATCTTCTTCCTCTATATACCACCTTAGTTAAACAAACAAACAAACAAACAAACAAACAAATATATTTTATCTCTGCTATTATTTTGCTAGCAGTAGTATAACATACTAAGAAAATGTTCTGTGTTTTAAGTTTACTGTGATATGTAATGTAGAAATTCTACTAGGTAGTGTCTTTAATGCATAATCACAAAGTCTGTGCACGTTGGATGTTCTTTGAAAGAATACACTCACTGTGTACCTAGTGGTAGTTAAGAGGTTTGTTCATCATCATTTACCAGACTCTGGAATTTAGAGGCATGCCAGAAATTACCTTGACTTCTCATTTTGTTAAAAGAAACTAACATTTGAACAACTATACCATATTTTAGCAGAGTATAATGTAACACTAGGTAGTAGGATTGAATAAATGATAGAAATGAGAAAGAACATACAAGTGCTATATTCCTCAATGTCTCAGATGTGAGCAGAAAATAGTTAAGCTAAAGAAAGTTGTGCCTTCAAGATATGGAGAAAGAGGTGTCTTCATTTTCTCAGTTTATTTTCAAGTCAATTTTGAGAACATAAATCTAATTTTAGTTATTTAAATCCTAAACTGTTGGTTTACTTGTCTCTCAATTGCTCCATATATGCAAATAAGTAACATATGACTTTCCTTGCTTTTACAGCATAACTAACACTTTCCAAAAAATTCAGAGAGCATCACAGCGTAAAAGTACAAGTATTCAGGTCCCCACTTTATGGATTCCTTTACACTACCAACAACAACAAACACAATTGAATCAGTTACCATTAATGAATATTTACTGTGTATTAGGCACTGTTAACATTACTGTTTATTATATATTGTATTTAATTTTCAATCTTTGTAAGAAGAAACCACAGACTAAACAGAGAAGTTTTTCCAAAGTATGTTCAAATTCATAGAACAAATAAGCATCCCGGTCATAATTCAATTCCAGGTTGGCTCTGGAATTGATATGCTGCTCATCACATTTAACAAACAGATGATTTAAAGCTTCCAGATATTTCTACACAGAAACATTGATGCATGTGTGTACCTATCTCAAATCATTTATATGAATGAAAGAGAAAATAGAAAACAAATAGATCTACTTTATGCATGGATTGAATTTCAAGAGTTTAGGTACAAGTCAGTGATTTGAACGTTACTTCTTTACTCCAGCAGTCCAGATGAGATTCTTATTCATGTGACAATGTCTAATATGATCCATTAATGAAAAATGACACTTGTAAGACTGTATTGATGACATTCCAGATTTTGTCTAGCAAGCCTCCAGTGTTACTCTGAGCAACAACTTAAGAAATTCAGATGTCCTCCAGCAATTTTGATGAAATTGAGGCTTACTTTTCTCTTTCCTTTGTTCATGGCTAAATGGTGGTAGAAGAGTCTTTTCCAAGCAGAAACCAGTGATGATGGTTGGGAAGGGTCTCTATAACAGTCTGTGTTAAAGAAATAACCCTATCAAGATGAAAGACAAGGTAAGAAAGAAGTCAAAGAGCTATACTCTTGAACCATATGAACATAAATGACAATTTCCTCAATTTTAAATTTAAATCTCCTTAAATTTACATTTAACTTAAATTTTCTTAATTTTAAATTTAAACTTACATTCGAAAAATGTACTTATATATATTATTAATACAGTGGTACAATTCTTGTCAGGAAGTATAGCATATGCATTAAAAAAATTAAGAATTTTTCCATTTCAGATATTTATTATTATTTGATTTGATGATCTTAGAACTCTTGTACTATTACTACTACGATTACTACTACTAGTACTCGTAGTAGTAGTAGTGTGTATGTTCACATTATTTTGTGGACATATTCGTGTATGTACTTATTCACGTGTACAAATATTCATGTGGAACCCCGGGTTCAATACCATGTGTCTTCTTCAATAGTTCTCTATTTTACTTTTGCAAACAGGGTTGGTTTTTCACTGAACCTGGAACTTACAGACTTAGCTATACCAACTGTTGGTAAGCCTCAGTTATTGCCTCTGCCTCTCTAGAAGCGGGCTAACTACTACCCTATTTTGTTTTGCTTATACATGAGTGCTATGGTCCCAAACTCAGGTCACAGTGCTTTTGTTGTAAATTAGAAAAAAAAATAAACTAAAAAAAGTTACACACACACACACACACACACACATACACAAACACATGTGAAGATTCTTGCCTTTTAGATATTCAAAGTCTCTGATGGTGAACTCATTGATTAATTGATATAAACTACTTTCTTTGTATCAATGTGGCGTAATATTGTTATCTAATATTTTAATATCCTGGTGATGTGAGCCAATATTTGCTTAATTCTTTGATATTTTAAAATCTCTTAGATATAAAGCTAATATCTTCAACTAACACAAAAGAGAAGTTCCATGAGGAGAAAAAAGTGAAATAAAAGGCTATTGGAGGTTTATATCAGGTTGCCACATAGAGCAATATAGTGCCTGGATAAATTTAGAACATGAATAAAATGTAATATTTCTAGTAATGTACCCATAATAGTATATGAAACATACTTATATTGAAAGTTTATTTGGGGTGTTGGAGGGTTGGCTCAGTGGTTAAGGTCCCTTTTCCAGAAATCCTGAGTTCAATTCCCAGCACCCACATGGTAGCTCACAACCATCTGTAATGGGATTCAGTGTCCCCTTATGGTATGTCTGATGACAGGACAGTGTACGCATATACCTAAAAATAAATAAACATTTTTTTTAAAAAGAAAGCTTATTCAGAGTTTATTCAAAATATAAATTTGACATTTAGCCTGTGTTCATAAACTAAATCTAAAAGTCTTGGTTGTCTATGAAAGTGACAGAAATATTCATAGTTGCATCAAGCTTCACGTTCTCTATGTCATAGTTAGAGCTTCTCTTTGACATATTATTTGGCTTCAGAAGCCTTCTTGGGGAAACCTCCCTTCTTTGCTACAGATAAAAGAGTAGCTGTTGGCTGTCAACAAGTGTTTTCCTCCACTGAATATTTCAGTGACCTTTTTTATTTGCTTAATGAATTCATTTCATAATTCTTTTTCTAACATAGTAGAAAAGATAAAAAGGATCACTTTTTAAACACTGGAATGGTTGTGTACTCCTTATTTTAAAAATGTTTGGACATTAAAAGTCAGTTAGAGTGATTAGCCATTTTCCTAGCCCTAACCACCACTAAGGTTGAGAACAAATTCATTTCTTTTCCATCCAACAATGGGAACACATGGAATCTCTCACACTAGTCTTTGCTCCTTTGAGGGCTCACATAAGACATTTTCCCTTGATACATAATAAGAACATATGGGAAACCTTCTGGTTTATTTTTGTTATGCCCTAGACAGCTTTTTATTCTCAAGTTCACATAGCAGATGACATATAGAATCTGTCCGTCTGGGGGGCAAAAGCCTGCCTTATGCCCCAAACCACTCAATGCATCCAGATTCCAACTAAACCCCAACACTTCAAGAAATCAAGGCCAATTGTGACAACAGAATGCTCTTAGGCATGCAACTTATAGTATGACCATTTTAATTAATGCAAAAAGCCAGATTCATAAGTATCTTAGCACCCCTGTTACAAAGTGTCACAGATGGGTGTCTTTAATCATAAAATCTTATTCACTATAGTTCTGTATAGTTCTTAAAGAAGTAAGTCTGAGATCAAATTATCTTCAGGGCTTATTCCTTCTAAAGACTACAAGAAAATGATTTCTTACAGGCCTGTCTTCTTGACTTGGAGTTGGTAGTCTGAATCTTGTGCCTTCATGCTCTCCATGTGTAAATAGCTATACACAAATCCTGTATTTTTATAAGACACTGGCTATATAGTATTAAGGCTCATCACAATACATTCATTTACTTTTAATATTACTTTTTCAATGCCATTACTACAAAAATATTAACATCTTGATGTACTGATCTTTAAGACATCAATATATTGCAGTTTATGATAGATAGTATAATTCAATCCACATATTAATAGCTTGAAAATATCCTTTATTCTATTTTTTTTTGGTTTTTTGAGACAGGGTTTCTCTGTGTAGCCCTGCCTGTCCTGGAACTCACTCGGTAGACCAGGCTGGCCTTGAACTCAGAAATCCGCCTGCCTCTGCCTCCCAAGTGCTGGGATTAAAGGCGTGCGCCACCACCGCCCGGCTTATTCTATTTTTCTTTTCATTTATTATTTGAGAATTCCATACCTGCATGAACTACAATTTTGATCAATCCCAACACTTAATGCCTCCATCCAATTTTCCCCTATCTTCTTCATCACTATTTTCCACTGAGTACATTTAGTGCTGGCAGTATGTATGTGAATGCAGGACCATCTATTGGACCATGGATAAGCTATGTATATGGACACTTCCTATCCTAGTATCCATCAACTGCCAATTGCTCTTCAGCTTTGTGTAGGACATTGTGACCACCCCCACTTCCATGCAATGATTTTATTTGGCTTGATCATATACATATGTTGTACTAGTTGTCATAAGTGTTAGTTCTTTTATACAGCTACACTGATGTGTTCAGAAAACACTGATTTGTTATAATCATCTAATGTCTGTAGATCTTAGAATGTTTCTCTTTTTTTATTAGATATTTTATTTACATTTCAGATGTGATCTCCTTTCCCCATTTCCTCCCCACCCAGGAAGCCCCTATCCCATCCCCCTCCTCATGCTTCTATGAGAATGTGCCCCCACACACCTGCCCACTCCCACCTCCCCTCCCTTGAATTTCCTCACACTGGATCATCCAGCCTTCACTAGACCAAGGTCTTCCTCTCCCACTTATGCCCAACAAGACCCTTCTCCCCTACATATACAGCTGGAGCCATGGGTCTCTCCCTATGTGCTTCCAGGCTGGTGGTTTAGACCCTGGAAGCTCTGGCTGGTTGGTATTGTTGCTCTCTCCATGGGGCTGCAAAACCTTTCAGCTCCTTCAGTTTTCTCTCTTACTCCTACACTGGGATATGAGTATCCACCTCTGTACATGTCAGGCTCTGGTAGAGCTCTAAGGAGACAGCTGTATCAGGCTCCTGTCAGCATGTACTTTCTGGCATCCATATCACCATCTAACTCTGGTGACTGCACATGGGATGGATACCCAGGTGGAATGGTCTCCACATGACCCCTCCTTCAGTTTCTGTCCCATGTTTTGTCTCCATATTTGCTCCCATGAGTATTTTGTTACTCCTTCTAAGAAGGATCAAAGCACCCACACTTTGGTCTTCCTTCGGTCTGTGAGTTGTATCTTGAGTATTATGAGCTTTTGGGCTAATTCCCAATTATCAGTAAGTGCATACCATGTGTATTCTTTTCTGTTTGGGTTACCTCACTCAGGATGATATTTTCTAGTCCCAGCCATTTGCCTAAGAATTTCACAAATTCATTGTTTTTAATAGCTGAGTAATACTCCATTGTGAAATGTACCACATTTTCTGTATCCATTCCTCTGTTGAAGAACATCTGGGTTCTTTCCAGCTTCCAGTTATTATAAATGAGGCTGCTATGAACATAGTGGAGCATATGTTCTTGTTATATGTTGGAGTATCTTCTGGGTATATGCCCAGGAATGGTATAGCTAAGTCCTCAGGTGATGCTATGTCCAATTTTATGAGTAACCACCAGACTGATTTCCAGAGTGGTTATACCAGCTTGCAATCCCACCAACAATGGAGTAGTGTTCATCTTTCTCCATATCTGCTATCACCTGAGTTTTTGATCTTAGCCATTCTGACTGGTATGAGTTGGAATCTCAGAGTTGTTTTGATTTGCATTTCCCTGACAACTAAGGATGCTAAACATTTCTTTAGGTGCTTCTCAACCATTCGAGTTTCCTCAGTTGAGACTTCTTTGTTTAGCCCTGTACCCCATTTTTAAATAGGGTTATTTGGATGACTAGAGTTTTAACTTCTTGAGTTCTTTGTATATATTGGATATTAGCCCTCTATCAGATGAAGGATTGGTAAAGCTCTTTTCCCAATCTGTTGGTTGTCATTTTGTCCTATTGATAGTGTCCTTTGCCTTAAAGAAGCTTTGTAATTTTATGAGGTCCCATTTGTGAATTCTTGGTCTTAGAGCATAAGCCATTGGCGTCTATTCTCTTTTTGGTTTTGATCCCTGAGTTTTAGAAGTGTGTGTGTGTGTGTGTGTGTGTGTGTGTGTGTGTGTGTGTGTGTG
>NW_021604643.1:1101209-1105357 GCF_004785775.1 Grammomys surdaster | reverse complement strand
GTGTGTGTGTGTGTGTGTGTGTGTGTGTGTGTGTGTGTGTGTGTGTGATTTAGATATCCCATTTAGAGCTGAGAATATCATAGTCTTCTATTCTCTGTATATTGACAATTGTGGCTCTATATGTTTATCATTATCATTATTATTATTTAATACTGTCAAGTCTTCATCACCCTCCTAGTCTGTTCACTGGCCACTCCTCAGCCCATAGCTCCTCCCTCCACAGACTCCAAGAGGATATCCCCACATTCACCCCCAAATCCACTTCACCAGACCTCCTCACTCTCTGGGACCTCAAGTCTCTCAAGTGTTAGCCACATCTTCTCTGACTGAGGCCAGACAAGGCAATCCTCTGGTGTATATATGTTGGGGGCCTCATATCAGCTGGTGTATGCTGCCTTGTTGGTGGCTTAGTGTCTGAGAGATATTGGGGGATACAGGTCAGTTGAGATTGCTGGTCTTCACATGGGGCTGTCCTCCTCAGCTCCTTTTAGCTTTCTCCCAGTTCAATCCTGTGGGTCTTCAGCTTCTGCCCATTTGTTGAGTGCTAGTATCTGCATTTGACTCTTTCAGCTTCTTGTTGGGCCTTGCTGAGGGCAGCCATGTTAAGCTCCTCTCTGCAAGCACACTACAGCATCAGTAACAGTGTCAGACTCTGGGGCCTCCCCTTGAGCTGGATCCCCTTGAGCCTGTCACTGGACCTCCTTTCTGCCCTTCTCCATTTTTTTCCCTGCAGTTCCTTAAGGCAGGAACTGAATCACCATCAACTGCACAAAGATTATTTTCTGATGAGAGTTGGGAGATTCACTATTCCACTGGTGTAATTATAACTCATTTCATATTTTGTTTAATAATATGTTCATTTTGTACAATAATAGTAATAAGTTCTCTCCTAGGGTTTTTAACCCCTCTAGCCACAGTTAGCCTGGTTAAAGGTGCAGAATATCAGCTTTATTTTGTGGAATAGGATTCAAATCCAATCAGATAGTGGTTGGTTTGTTACATAACAAACAAACATACTTTGCCAGATCAGTTGTTTGGATAGCTCAAATGGTCCACAGCTGTGTAAGAGTGATGATAACATTTCTCCACATCTATTATACAAAGCACATTTCAGCACTCTGAAATTAATCCAGTAAAAATGGAGGTCCCAGGTGACAACCAGCTATATTTCTCTGTTTTCTATGTCTCAGATATTTTATGTTTTCATCACTAATATTTTGAAATCAAGGAGTAATCTATATTTGGCACTGGACATTTTATGATCATCTTTACTACCTAGGTGAGGCATTGTACTCCTCCATCTAAACTCTTTATATGTGCGTCTGTATGTTTCAGAAATTAGTATAGTAGTTGGTTTTTTATATGTCTTTTTTCAAATATTTTTAGAGCTATTTAACCTTCCTCAGAAAGACTAACCTACCCTGCTATCTCTCACTCCACTTAATCGTGTTTCACATTAACCCATGATGATCTGATAGAGTTATGGTGGACCAATAGAGTCATCAAATACTGGGAAATAAGGCTGACATTCACCTGGGACCTCCATCCTTACTAAACTGTTTTTAGGGTGTTTAAATGTGTTCTGCACACTAACTGGGTTCAAAAATGATTATCAGTCTTATGCCGCAGTGGACCCCTTAAGCTACAATAACAAGTGACCTGGAAAGATATGCTCATTGGTACAATAATAGCATGAATGGTATGGAAATGTCTCAGTTAGGGTTTTACTACTGTGAACAGACACCATGACCATAGAAACTTTTGAAAAGACAACATTTAATTGGGTCCAGCTTACAGGTTTCGAGGATCAGTTCATTATAATTAAGGCAGGAGTATGGCAGCATCTAGACAAGCATGGTATAGAAGGAGCTGAATGTTCTACATCTTCATCTGAAGACTGCTAAGAGATGACTGACTTCCAGGAAACTAAGACGAGGGAATTGAAGCCCATATCCACAATGACACACCTACTTCAACAAGGCCACACCTACTAATAGTGCTAGTCCCTGGCCCAAGCATATACAAACCATCACATTTTCCTCCCTGGTCCCCATAGGCTTATTCAAACACAGGAATATATATAGGGCCATATCTAGCCATAGCATAATAAAAAATTACATTTAGTCCAACTTCCAGAGTCCCCATAGTGCATAGTAGTCTCAACAATGTTAAAAGTCTAAAGTTCAAATTCTCTTCTGGGATCTATCCAATCACTTAACTGTAATCCCAAAAATCAAGACAGGAAACCAGCTGGACAAAACTGCAAACTCTACAACTCCACATCTGATATCAAAGTGTTCTTCAGATCTCTAACTTCTTTTTCATCTTTCTTGACTGCAACAAACTTCTTTTCCTGGGCTGGTTCCACTCCCTGCTAGCAGTTCTCCCAAGCAGATATCCTATGTCTCTGACATCATAAAAGCTTTGGAGTCTACAAGGCAACTTCAATTTTACAGTGTTTTTGTTGTTGTTGTTTGTTTGATTGTTTCAATGTCTGAAATCCACACAAGATCTTCTGGTCTCCTCCAAAGGGCTTGGGTTACTTCTCCAGCTCTGCCCCCCTGTAACACTCTAAGCTCAGGCTGGTCAACTCCACTGCTGCTGCTATTTTTGGTGATCATCACTTGTAACTGGAATCTCCAATACACTAGGATTTTCTGTTGCAACTCGGCTTCACCAAAAGCCACTCACAGGCTCTCTTCATGGGGCCAAACCTCAAATTTGTTGCATAACCCCTTCAGTCCTGGGCTGTTAACTACAACTGAGGCTGAGTCAGCTCCTTGCTAGCAGGTCCAGGCAAAAGGAGAGTGGTCCTGGTCCCACCATGTCTCTCTGGGACTGAGAGGAATGGTGAGTATAGACAGCTCAAAAGAAACACGCCAGGCCAGTAGTCTTGTCAAAGCAGGAACTCAACTTTATTGTATCAGCTTCTTGCTTATATAAACTCAGAGCATAGGGAGGGGGACTTTTGGTGGGGTGAGATGAGGTGGAGAAGGATGACAGAGGGTATGGGGTGACTGACAGGACCAATGGCAAATCTCTACATTAGCAATGGTGGGGCAGAGGCAGAGCCAAACAGGTCTTGCTGAGTCACCCCAATACAGAAGTGACTGAGATAGGTCTCAAAACTCGAGCCAGGCTTAGGCTCTACCACAATACACAAACCAGGGCCAAAATGGGACCCAACAAGGCTGTACCTTCACCAATGGCCTTCCATACCATCTCAGAGTGTCAGACCTCAGCTGCTCTTCATGACCCCTTATGCCGTCAAAACCAGTACCATCTAGGGGACTCTTACACATTACCTAATATAGCTGCAGAATGAGGTACAACCTTGGCACAGCTTCTTTGTGCTCTCAGAAAACATTTCCCAGAAGATTTCACCTCAGTTATAATCATCTCTTCTTAATCAGCAGTTTTCAATTTTATTTTAACTTAGACAGTCTGATCAGGGTAAGAAGTATTATCAAATTGGTTTTAATTTTCATTTCTCCAATAGCTAAGCATGATGAAGATTTAAAACCTGAAAACAAACAGACAGAACTTAAAGCCTCTCTTAAAATCTTCCTACTTTCTCTTCCAGACCCAAAAGGGAAGTTGATCATTCAAACTTAGAGCAGTTTTGCCACATGCACAATGCTTATACAAGGTCAATCCAGACAAAACAACAGCATGGACAGTATAGGTGAGAATTAAATCCCATCTTTAGCTGGAGAGCTGTTGAAAATTGTAACTGCTAAGGACAGAGTTAATTTTCTATCAGAGTATGGACCCTGTTAACTCTGACACCCTCCAATGGATGACCATAAACCCAATAGCATACTGGCCATAGTTATTATACTTGAAGAGGTTTTAAACTATATTTTATATAATTTGTATTTTAATTATAAATGCCTGGAACTCCAGTTCCAGGGGAACTTGTATCTTCTTCTGACCTCTGAAAGCAAATATCTTACGCATGGTGCATATATATAAATTAAGTCAAGCATAAAATGTACTCTTTGATAGTTTCATAAAATATATCTTGATCATATTCAGTATTCATTCTCTAAACTCAGATGTTCATCTTTTCCCATTCACAAATTCCTAATTCTCTCTCTCTCTCTCTCTCTCTCTCTCTCTCTCTCTCTCTCTCTCTCTCTCTCTCT
>NW_021604643.1:1063627-1101199 GCF_004785775.1 Grammomys surdaster | reverse complement strand
TCTCTCTCTCTCTCTCTCTCTCTCTCTCTCTCTCTCTCTCTCTCTCTGTATGAGATTATCTAGTAGTCCACTTCTTTATCTTCTGGCTTCTAAAATTGCCACCTCTTTCTTATATGAGGTTTCCTGAACCATCAGTGAAGAAATTGTGATGACTATGCATTATTAAAGGTCAGATAATCTCTCCAAGGTGATCAATTATAGCTTTTGTAACAATTTCGTTCTGGTGCTCAAACACACTTCTTTTATGAGGGCTAAGTGCTACCCTTATCTGTAGATAGTGTCCTGAATGTTGTGGGGCAGCATCATATGGGATGGGATCTGAGGCTGATAAAGAAATAAGGAAGTGAATGGATCAAGATTATGCCTCTCTCTCTTGCTCTCTCTCTCTCTCTCTCTCTCTCTCTCTCTCTCTCTCTCTCCCTCCCTCCCTCTCTTTGTCCTTTCCCTCCCTCCTTCCTTCCTTCCCTCTCTACTTTCCTCTCTGCTTTCTGACTGTGGCTGCAAAGTGAGAAGTTATCTTAAAGCTTCTACTACTGTATTTTCCCAGTGATTGCAAGTCAATGGCTATATGCTCAGAATGTGAGTCAAACAAACACATCATTCCTTAATTTGTTCTGTTTTTTGCAATTTTGTCATAGCAACAAGGAGAGTAACTAATATATTACTGAAAGATTTTTTTCTCTATATTGGATTCTATAGTCACATACGTTTTCTCTTAGCATCTGATAGCTATTATTCCCATTTTCTCAGGTTTTAATTATAACAGAAGTCTCTCATCTGTCAATATGCCATTCTTTTGTAGTAGATCTTCTGTTCATTTTCTATTTGTTCAAACAAAATTTTGCTTTGGTGATGACTGATGTATATCTTCCTGTGACTTCTTATATTGTAGATCTAAGGATTTTTTTCTTTGAACAATTCTTCATAAACAAAAGAAAACCTTAACTATTTTCTCTTTGATTTCTCTTCTTATTTTCTTCTTGGAAATTTTATTAAGGTATATGACATTTAAAATTCATACTGTTATATATTCATTTTATATAATGATGGGTTCTACCTATCTTTTATCTCAAACATATTTTGCCTACTAACCATGTTCAGCCCCTTGAATATACTCCCCTTTTCTCACCTCCCCACCTTCATGTCATGTATAACAATTTATATGTCGGGATAAAATCTAGGATCCTTAAACTAATATGATATTTGTCAAACTTGGAGCTATTTCACTTAACGTCTTGTTCTTCAATTTTTGCTTATTTCCTTCAAATATTATAAATTCTGTCTTCCTTATGGTGAATAAAATCTTTTTGTGTAAACATATTATATTTTCTTTATCCATTCTTCTGTTGACAGTCATCCAGACTGATTTTATACTTTGTCCATTATGACTGTAAATATAATAATGTGGAATAAGTACATCTGTGGTGCATTAACTAGAGTATGTAAGGAATATACTGAGCCAAATAGCTGGGAAATATAGTAACTTGCTTTTTTTGAATTGGCATATTGATTTCCACATCCAGGCACTGTATAGGAGTACTTTGATTTGTTCTTATTTATTTTTCTTTCTTTATATTTTTAAAAAGTTATTTATTTATTTATTTATTTATTTTTTTCAAATCCATCTTGTTTATTCAGATGCAACGAATCAATCCTAATATAGTTTGGATTTCATTTACTAAGAGATATATTTATTTATTTATTTATTTATTTTTATTTATTTTTTTATTGGATGTTTTATTTACATTTCATATGTTGTCCCCTTACCCCATCCCCCACCACCCCCTCGGAACCCCCAATCCCCTCGCCCCTCCTCCTTCTTCTCTGTGGATGTAACCTCTATCTACCCCCCCCACTCCCACCTCCCCACCCTCAAAATTCCCACCCCCTGGGGCATCCAGCCTTCATGAGGTCAAGGTTCTCTTCTTCCACCTATGCCCAGCAGGGCCCTCCACTTTTATTTATTTATTTTTTTTTACATTGTGACTGCAGTCTCCCCCCTTCTCCCTGTCTCATCCTATCAAACCCTTCCTCATACTATCCAATCCCTATCTCTTCAGAGAATGGGAAGACCTCTTGGTTAACACCCCTCCCTGGTACATCCAGTCACAGCAGTACTAAGTACATCTTCTCCCACTGAGGCCCAATTGGGCACTCAGGCTAAGGTAAAGGGATCCAGTGGTAAGCACCAGATTACAACTCAGCCCCAGCTCCTGTTGTTATGGGATACACATGAAGACCAAGCTACACATCAGCTATAAATGTGTAGGGGGGCTAGGTCCAGCACCTGCAGGATATTTGGTGGCTGGTTCAGTATCTATGACCCATCCACCTTGAACCCTGGTTAGTTGACTCTTGTAAGTCTTCATGTAATGTCCTTGACCCCTCTGGCTGGCTCAATCATATCCCCAACTCTTCCAAAAGACTGCCTGAGCTATGTCTAATGTTTAGCTGTGGGTCTTTGCATCTGTTTCCATCAGCTGCTGGATGAAATCTATCAGGAGACAGTTATGCTAAGCTCCTGTCTACAAGCATAGCTTAGACTCATTAGTAGTGTCAGGGATTGGCTCTTTTCCATGGAATGGGACTCAAGATGGGGCAATCATTGGTTGGCCACTCACTCAAACTTTGCTACTTCTTTATCCCTGTACATCTTGAATATTAAGGACAAATTTTGGTTTTAAGGTTTTGTGGGTGGCTTGATGGCTACCGGATGTGGCCACTTCAGTATCCATATTCCCAGATTTTAGGAATCTCAGCTAGAGTCAGCCCCATAGACTTCAGGAAGCCTATCCTGTCACGGGTTTTCTACTAGTCTAAGAAATGCCCCCACCAATTTTCATTCTCTCTCCCAGCCCTCTCTGCCGCTCATCTCCCCAAACCTGATCTATAATTTCAATTCCCCTCCCTACCCCCGCTCTCAAACAATTCTCTTTCTCCTTCTACCTCCAATGTCTATTTATTTCCTCTTTTGATTGATAGACAAATATCCTCTTTAGGGTCATCCTTATTACCTGGTTTCTTTGTGTTTGTGGATTGTAGCATGGATTACTTGTACTTTATGGATAATGCCTACTTATAAATGAGTGCATACCATGTGTTCCTTTCTGGGTCTGGGTTATTAAACTCACAATGATTTTTTTCTAGTTCCATCTATTTGCCTGAAAACTTCATGATGTTTGTTTTTGTTTTTAATAGCTGAATAGTATTCCATTGTCTACACAATGTACAGACGTACCTTTTTTTTTTTATCTATTCTTCAGTTGTGTGTCATCTAGGCATTTTAAGTTTCTGGCTATTACAAACAAAGCTGTTAGTAACATAGTTAAACAAGTACTTTGTGGTATAGTGGAACATATGTTGGGTATATGTTCAGGAGTGGTATAGCTGAGTCTTGAGGTAGAACAATTACCAATTTTCTGAGAAACTGCCAAAGTAGTTGTACAAATTTGTACTCTCACGAGCAATTGAAGAGTGTTTCCCATGTTCCACATCCTTTCCACCATGTGCTGTTACTTGAGGTTTTTGATCTTAGCCATTTCAGGTGGAAGATGGAATCTCAGGGTCCTTTGACTTGCATTTCACTGATGGCTAAGGACAATTAACCTAGGTCGTTAGAGGTTCCTCTGTTGTGAGCTCTCTCGTTAGCTAGGTACTCCATGTTTTAATTAGCTTATTTGGTTTGTTGGTGCCTCGTTTCTCATATATTTTGGATATTAGTCCTGTGTCAGAAATGGGTTGGTAAAAATCTCTTCCATTTCTAGAAGCTGCTATTTTTCTCCTAATGATGTTGTTCTTAGCCTTGTAGAAACTTTTCAGTTTCATGAGATTTTGAGGTCTTCGATGCACTTGAACTTGCGGTATTTATTTTTGTACTATTTCTTTTGCAGGATGGTAAATATGGTTTTACTTTCATTCTTCTATATGCAGACATCCAGTTAGAAAAGCACAGTTTGTTGAAGGTACTTTCTTTTTCCCATTGTATGATTTTGGCTTCAGCTATAGGAGTTCTCTGGCAGATATTTTTGGTGTCACTTAAGTATAGTAGCTTATCATTTAAGACTAGCAATTTCTTCTTTCAGATTTGTAATCCCTTGCTCTCCTTTAGTTGCCTTATTGTTCTAACTAGAACTTCAAGACTGCATTGAATAGATGGACTGCGGGCAGCCTTGTTCATCTCCCTGATTTTAGTGGAATTGCTTTAAGTTTCTTTCTGTTTACTTTGATGTTGGCTATTGACTTGTTATGTACTCCCTTTATTATGTTTAGATATGTACCTTGTATCCTTAATCTTTCTAAGACTTTTAATATGATGGGGTGTTTTTCCCACAAAGGCTTTTTCAGCATCAAATGAGATGATCATGTGTTGATTTTATTGAATTTGTTATATGTTGGATTACATTGATGGATTTTGGTATATTGAACCATCCCAGCATCTTTGAGATAAAATCTACTTGGTCATGGTAGATAATGTTTTGGTTGTGTTCTTGGATTCAGTTTGTGCATATTTTATTGAGTATTTTTGCATCAATGCTCAAAAGGGAAATTGGTCTAAAATACTCTTTTGTTTGTTGTGTTTTTGCGGTGTTTTTAGTATTGGGGCAACTGCTGTCTCATATAAGGAGTGTGGTAATGTTATGTCTGTTCCTATTTTGTGGAATAGTTTGCAGAGTATTGATAATAGACTTTCTTTGAAATCCAGGTAGAATTCTGTGCTAAAACTATTTTACTCTGGGTTTATTTTTGGTTGAACAAACTTTTAATGACTACTTGAATTTTCTTAGGGGTTATACAATTATTTGTTTTCCTGTTCTTGATTTAACATTGGTAAGTGGTACCTGTCTAGAAAATATCTATTCCATTTAGACATTCCAATTATGTGGAGTACGGGCTTTTCAAGTAAGACCTAATAATTCTTTGTATTTCCTTAGCGACTGTTGTTATATTCCTATTTTCATTTCTGATTTTGTTGATTTTGATATTTTCTTTCTACCTTTTGGTTAGTTTGTCTAAGCATTTGTTTTTCTAGTTGATTTTCTCAAAGAACCTGTTCTTAGTTTCATTGATGATGATGATGATGATTATCTTTAATCTTTTTTTATACAGTCCAGTCATTATCCCCCTTCTAGTCTACCATCCAACAGTTGCTCTTGCCATTCCTCCTCCCCCATTTCTAAGATGATATTCCCATGGCCCCTTCCAAACCTGCCCAGTCTCCCAATTCCCTAGGACCTCAAGTCTCAAGGGTTAGAGCATCTTATCTCAGTGAGTCCAGCACAGGCAATACCCTGCTGTGTATGTGTTGGTGGACTCATATCAGCTAGTGTATGCTGCCTGGCTGGTGGCTCAGGGTCAGAGACCTAAGGGGTCCAGGTTTGTTAAGATTTCTGGTATTCCTATAGGGTCTCCCTTCTCAACTTCTTCCAGCCTATCCCTAATTTAACCACAGGGTTCCACCAGTTCATTTCATTGGTTGGGTGTGAGTATCTGCCTCTATCTCAGTCTGCTGCTTGTTGGGCCGCTTAGAGGACGGTCATGCTAGGCTCATGTACACCATAGCATCAGTAATAGTGTCAGGCCTTGGAACTTCCCCTTGAGATGGGTAGCAATTTGGGCTGGTCACTGGGCCTCCTTTCCCTCAGTCTCTTCTCCATTTTTGACCCTGCAGTTTTTTTTTAGACAGGATCAATTCTAAGTCAGAGTTTTTGAATGTGTGATGGCAACAATGTTTTTTCTTCCACTTGATTCCCTCTCTTTCTACAGGAGGTGGATTCTACAAGTTCCCTCTCACCACTGTTGGGCATTTCACCTACGTTCTTCCCTTTGAGTCTTGAGAGTCTCTCATTTCCCAAGTCTCTGGTAAACTCTATAGAGTTCCCATCACCATCTACCACCTCCCAAGGTTGTATATTTTCATTCATTCTTCTGGCCTTCAGGGCTTTACTCCTGTTTCTCTCCCCATAACTAATCATGTTCTCCCTTTCCCATGCCCCCCCCCCCCACTCTGTTCTCCCAACCAATTCTCTCCCTCACTCTGCCCTCTGCTTTCTTCTCCCTTTCAAATGGGATTAAAATATCCTCTCTTGGGCCCTTAGGCTTGTTAACATTCTTGAGTTCTATGGATTATATTCCAAGTATTGTGTACTTTTTGGCTAATATCCACTTATTAGTGAGTACATACTATGCATGTACTTTTGGGTCTGAAATACTTCATTCAGGATGACATTTGCTAGTTCCATCCATTTGCCTGGAAAATGAATGATGCCCTTGTCAATATCTGAATAGTATTCGATTGAATAAATGAAACACATTGTCTGTATCCATTCATCTGTTTTGGGACATTTGCATTGTTTCCAGCTCCTGGCTATCACAAATATGACAACTATGAACACAGTGGATCATGCTCCTTTGTGACATGGTGGGGTAGCTTTTGAGTATATGTCTAGGAATGGTAGAGCTGGGCCTTCAGCTAGATCTATTTCTGAGGAACCTCCAGATTGATTCCAGAGTGGTTGTACCAGTTTGCAATTCCACCAGCAATGGAGGAGTGTTTCTCTTTGTTCATTTTGTTTCTAATTCATTGATCATCTCTGAGTTTGATCTTTTTCTTGCTGTGTACTCATCTCGGGTTGTTTGCTTTTTCTTTTTACCCCTACAACTCTCAGATGTACTTTTAAATTGGTAGTTTGAAATCTCTTCAATTACTTTATAAAGGCACGTGATGCTGTTAGCATCACTTTCACTCGTAGCATCGCTTTCATTTTGTCCCATAATTTTGTATATGTTGTGCCTTCATTGTCATCAAATTCTAGAAAGTCTTTAATATTTTCTTTGACCCAGTCATCATTAAGAAGTGAATTGTTCAGTTTCCACGAATTTGGACACTTTCCGCTATTTGTATTGTTGTTGACTTCTAGCTTTAATCCATGGTGATATGATAAGATAAAAGGAATCATAGCAATTTTGTTGTATCTGTTGAGGCTTCCTTTGTGTCCTACTGTATGGTCAATTTTGGAGAAAATTTTATGTAGTGCTCAGAAAAGGCATATTCTTTTGTGTTTGTGTTAAATGTTTTGTGGCTATCTTTTAAGGTTTTTGATTCACAACCTCTCCTAGTTTCATCATTTTCCTGTTTAGCTTCTGTCTTGATGATCTGCTATTTCTTTTCATAATGATATCCATTTGAGAAAAGAAACAGCTCAATATATTTTCAGTCTTTCTTTATTTAATCATCAATTACACTAAAATATATATTTTTTAATTTTTATTGGTTATTTTATTTATTTACATTCCTAATGTCATCGTCCATTCCATCTTCCCCTCTGCAAACCCCTTATCCCATCACCTCCCCCATGCTTCTGTGAGGGTGCTCCCCCACCCACCCATTCTCACCACCTTAGCATTCCCTGAAGCTGGAGCATCAAGCCTTCACAAGACCAAGGGCCTTCCCTCCCATCGATGCCAGATAAGGCCATCCTCTACTACATACACGACTGGATTCATGGGTCCCTCTATGTGTGCTCTTTGGTTGGTGGTTTGGTCCCTGCGAGATCTGGGAGGGGGGTCTCGTTGGTTGATATTGTTGTTCTTCCTATGGGGTTGCAAAACTCTTCAGCTCCTTCAGTCCTTCCCATAACTCCCCCATTGAGGTTCCCATGCTTAGTCCAGTGGTTGGCTGCAAGCATTCACATCTCTATTGGTAAGGCTATGGCAGAGCCTCTCAGGAGACAGTTATATTAGGCTCCTGTCAGCAAGCACCTCTTGGCATTAGCACTCGTGTCTGGGTTTGGTTACTGACATTTTATACTTCATCTTTTGAGAACTTTCCATTTCTTTAGCAAGTTTATTGATTTACTTATTTGTATTTGAAGTATTCAAATTATTTTTAGTTCTTTATATACCACAGAGATTAAGAAATGTAACTGGCAAAGGTTTTCTCATGATATGTAGGACATATGCTTCCTTGGTTTGTTCCTTTTCTGTATAGATGTTGTTTGATTTTATGCAGTTCCATCTGTGAACTCTTAATTTTATTTCCTTATCTATTGGGTTTTTACTTTCAGAAAATCTTTGCTTCTGCTTGCCTCTTAAAGTGTTTTCTGTCAATTGTTTAAGAATTTCAGGACATTATAAATCCTTTGTCTAATTGTAATGGACATTAATGCAAAGTGAGAGATATGGATCTAGTTTCATTTTTCTATATGTAGATATCCACGCTTCCCAAAAGTATTTTCTAGAGACACTGCCATATATACAAATGTAATATATATATATATATATATATATATATATATATGTATATGTATATGTATATATGTATATATATATGTGTGTGTGTGTGTAATATATATCATATTTGTTGAATATCATATATATGGCATATTGGTAGAAAATCAGGGAGCTGTTTTTACTGTATGGTTTTTATTTTCTTCTATTCAAGAGAAATACATTTTCATGTGTACATTTTTAACAGTATATAGTATTATAGTGAATAGTGTTATAATAACAACATAAGTTTTTATTAATGTAGCTCTGCTGCGTAATCTAAAATTTTGTGTTGTTACATCTCCCATGAGGTCTTGAAATACCTCAAGTTTAAATGTATCTTTTATTCCCTTAATGAAATTGTCATCTCAGAGGCTTACTTCTAAATAAGCTCATACTTTCTAGTTCTTTTTTTTAATTGGATGTTTCATTAACATTTCATATGTTATCCTCTTACCCCATCCCCCCCACCCAGGAACTCCCTATCCCCTCACCCCTCCTTCTGCTTCTCTGCGGATGAACCTCTACCTACCCCCCACTCCCACCTCCCTACCCTCAAATTCCCACCCACTGGGGCATCCAGCCTTTATGAGACCAAGGATCTCTTCTCCCACCCTTACATATACAGCTGGAGCCATGGATCCCTCCTCAGCTATTAAAAACAATGAATTCGAGAAATTCCTAGGTAAATGGATGGAACTAGAAAATATCTTCCTGAGTGAGGTAAGCCAATCACAAAAGAACACACATGGTATTCACTCACTGATTACTGGATATTAGCCCAGAACCTTGAAATACCCAAGATTCAACTCACAGGCCGCGTGAAGCTCATGAAGAAGGAAGACCAAGTGGGGGTGCTTCAATCCTTCTTAGAAGGAGCAACAAAATACTCAAGGGAGCAATATGAAGACAAAGTGTGGGACAAAAACTGAAGGAGGGGGCCGTCTAGTTCTTTCTTAACTCTAGCTACCTGGTTTAACTCAGCTACTCTGGCTCAAAATCCTCTCCAATCTGACTGATTCAAATTGTCTTCTCTGTGCTTCTGAATGAATTGTTCTGGTTGACTGTAAACTATGGTATTCTGTTCTACTCTTCTGGTTCCTTCTCATTCTTTTGTTTGTTCTACCTTGACCTGGAACCTCTCTCTCTCTCTCTCTCTCTCTCTCTCTCTCTCTCTCTCTCTCTCTCTCTCTCTCTTTCTCTCTCTCTCCTCTACTCTTTTAAGTCTCCTATATGTAACTCATTCTGTGCAAATCTTTCTGTGATTCATCACTTTTTCTGCCACTCAATTAGAAGTCACTTTCAAATATGCATGCATCATTTTATACACTTCTTTTACCTTTTTTTTATTTGAGATTAAAGGTGTGCACTAAGGGCTTGTCTGTATTGCAGCCAGAGGGATTAAAGTTATGTCCTTCCAGTAGGATTACTCAGACCTAGAAGGTCTTTGGATGTGATCCTATACCAGAGCAGCCATGTTACTAGATTAAAATTCCTCTATACTCTAGCATTCTTCTGATCAGTATTTCTTTGGATACTGAATTTTAAGCTTATATTTATTTATGTACTTATTTAATCATTTATTTTTTTGTTTAAATGATTTATTCTACTAGAATTTTATGCACATATATGTATATATATATATATATATATATATATATATATATATATATGATGAAATATAACAAATCCACCTCTAATCTCACACTTTCAACTCAGCTGGATTCCTATCCAATCTTCAAATTCTCTCTCATGTACTCACTATTTTTTACAGACACTTTTTTTCTGCTTCTTTTAAAATGTCTTTACATTTTGACTTGGATTACATTGAACTGTTTATTAATTTTTATAACATAACCACTCTATTTCCACCTTCAATTGTCTTCATTAATTTATTTCTTCACAGTTTAAAATATTATATTGTAGAGGTCTTTCAACTGTTTTTGTATGTTTCTATTTTTCTGTCAGAATGCAATATATATTATAACACATAATATATAATATATATTGTATCTTTTCTAAAATTTCTTACTTTTCATATCTCTTCTTTTGTTATGTACCGCATTTAATTTGCACTGGCTGAACAAACATGAGTAGAGAATATTGACCTCAGAAAATGCAATGAATTAGCACTTCTACCACTAAAGAATGTGACTCTCTTTGCCCTCCAGTCTTTACTGTCTATAACTACTCCAGCATAGTTATTTTAAGCACCTCTCCTTATCCATGCTAAATATTGATTGGCCAACTTTTGTGCAGCTCTTAGACAGGTAGCTACTGCTTCAATTAGTTCACAGGTTCAGCAATCTTGTCATGTGCAGAAGGAAACATTTAATATAACTTTGTATTAAATATTATATATATATATATATCACATATATACACATACAGCACACACACACACACAAATATATATATTTCTGCCATTTATTAATTCTTTCCACTTCTTGCTCCTTGATATACTTAGTCTTGTATAGATTAATCAGGTTTTTGAATTTCAGTGAAGAACTCAGTAGTCCCATGCTTCTAACAAATTGAAGAATAGAAAAAAAAAACCCAGAAGCTTCTTTGACTAAAAGTGAAAGCAACACTGATTTATCAGGATAAACTTAAATATTCAGAGGATAGTTTGACATCATCTCAATTTAGTCATATGTAGTATTATGTTACCCACTAGAACTTTTGACCTCCATAGATATATATACTTTGACTAAGTTTCCCTTACCAGGTATGTATTCTTTTTCAGAAAAGGGCCTACAGTCTCATCAGAAAGTAATCAGTCACATAAGTCATGACTGTTAAAACAGTGTCCCCCAGGTGGTTTTCAGGGTCCACTCCTGGGAAACAATGCTGATACCTTGTCTTTCTTAGTAACCTGCACCATGAGAGCTACCCAGCAAGGAGGAAGCCTTCAGTTTAGATTCATCCAAAATTCTTAATATTTATCAATCAAAATATGTTCTTCTCAGTAATAGCATTGTATAATCTAGTTATCATGGGCAATCAAGAGCATGTATTGTTGGGGTTGGAAATTGGGTCCTTTCTAACCAACAACTACTCCTCACAGAGAAATATCCCATACCTAGAACTTGGCTTTTTTTTTTTTTAGTAATATATGGTCTCTGCTTACAGTATGGTCCAGCCTTGGCAGAATGTTAAAGATGAATCACTGTAGTCCATTTTCATTATGAAGTGCATTTATAGCTCACCAGAAAACAATAGGTAAGCAGTAGGCACTAAACTGCTGCTGTTCATAGCTGGTAGGTGATAACTGCTTGTCCAAGCATTCTCAGTTTATTTTGAAGTTGACAAATTCCAGGCAGTCTGTCCACAACTGAGCCCATGATCACAAAAAAGGGGAATTTCAATAGGATGAGGAATTTTAAGAGAGGTTATTCTAGATAAGAATGAAGCTCATAACTTTCTGGAGTATCAGCCTAAGAAATTTTTCATGATCTGGAACATATTAGCAAATTGTGTTTCATGCCAAATTGTTGCACCAACATTTCAAGCAGTCATAAAATAAAAACTATTTCCCTTTCACTGGTTGCTTGAATATATTATTACATAGTCAGTATCTTGATTTTTAACACAGATCATTTTTTCATTTATGACTTTCTACATTTTTATTTGCCTTTTTTATTTGGGTTAAAGATAGCATGGTTACATATTTCATACATCTTTACATTTAGTTTACTTTTCTTCTCTACTTTAAGCATCCTCCCTCACCTCCCCATATCTTTCTCTGCTTAAATAATTTCATTCTTAATATACCTTACTGTATTCTACCACCCTAGTGCTCCAGCTTCTATAGGTTATACAAGTTGAACTTAAAAATTAGAGATTTAGTGCTAAGAAATAGAATTTGAGGAGAAACATGTACCATTTCTATTTTCTGTACCTGTTTGACTTGGTTCAACACAGAGTTTTTCCATAATCCATTTCCATTCAAACTTTTATAATGTTACTTTTCTTAGGATAAATAAAATCCTGTTGTGTACATTTATCACAATTTCATTATTCATTCATTAGATGATGTACATATCAACTTATTCTATTTCATAACTATTGTGAGTAGACACCCAGTGAACATGGAAGAGCAAGTATCTTGGCAGTAGGATATAAAGTTCATTGGATAATTGCTCAAGAGGTATTAGAGTTTCTATTGATGTGGTGAACAACCACAACCAAAAGCAACTTAGAGAACAGTGTTGATTTTGATTAAACTTTCATTTCATAGTTCAACATTAAGAGTAGTCATAGGAGGAGCTTAAGTAAGACAGGCACCTGGAGGCAGGAGCTGATGCAGAGGGCATAGAGCAGTGCTTGTTACTGGCTTGTTTCTTATGGCTTACTTTGTTGCTTTCTTATAGAACCAAGGACCACCATCTCAGGAGTGGCATTATCCATAATGGGCTGGGTCCTCCAAATCAATCACTAATTAAGAGTGCCCAACAGGCTTACCTACAACTGATCTTACAAAGGCATTTTCTCAATTGAGAATTTCTTCTGAAATTATGCTACCTTGTGTCAAGTAGATACAAAATTGGCTAGAACAAGTGGCATAACCTGGTCACATGACATATTTAAAGTTGATATATTTTAGTTATGATAACATATGTCTTTTGTAACAGTGAAGAGTGATATGCAGTGCTACTTTGTTGCTTTAAATCTGTGATTTAAATACATTAGTTTTTTTTTATTTTTGGAGTGAGTCTTGTATTAATGAAACTGGTCCACTGATGGTGCATAGATGTATTATTCTCTTGATAGTCACTCAGTTATCAAGAAATACCTGTTTTAAATCTCATCTAGTTTTTTTTATATATTACATCAAATTAAGATTGGTATACTTTCTCACTTTCTAGTTCCAGGTACTTACAATGGTCTTTTTTCCACTCTTCACCTTCTGGCTTCATTGTCTTTTCCAGATAGGCATTTATGTTGTAGGCTAAATATAAATCAACATTGTCTATAATTCAATTGTTGTTTTTATATTAAAAATTTAAGATGACTAACATTTATATTTATTCTTGAAAAATATGTATTAATTCTTGTTATTTTGTTGTTTTGTTGATTTTATAACATTTGATAATTACTAACACTATTTTTAAATCTGTTGTTCTAATGATACATATTGTTTCCTATGACATTCTTTGGGGTATATTAGTTATTTCTTATGCTGCTGAGGAAAATACCTCACAAAAGCAACTCAAGGAAAGGTTTTTTCTAGTTAAATATTTGAAGGAACAGTTCATCATGGTAAGGAATTCATAGCTACAAGAACTTGAGGTGACTAATGACATTACATCTATAGTCAACAAGCAGAATGTGTTATATTATCCCTCTTTCTTTTTCTCATTGAGTACAGAGGTAGAGGCATGGAATTGACAAACCATGTGCTTAGAGTGAACCTTCTCCCATTCATTAACCTAATTTAGAATTTATTTATAATGTAATATCATCTTCAGACATAGCCAGAAATTACAGATTATAATTCCACTCTTTGTCAACTTGATACCTAAACACATCGCTTTCAAACTAAAACATTCTATTCTTTGTCATTATAGGCATGACTGATTTCCCATAATAGAAAACAGATTCAGTCTACATTCAGAAGTATCTGTGGTGGTCTTTAACAGTTTCAACACTGTTTGAAAGTTCAAAAGATCATTTGTCAGTCAAGGAAACTGAAATGATTATAAAAACAAAACAGCAAAAAATGTGCTCAGGAGGTTAGAATTGGAAAATCTCTATGAGTTAAAGGCCAGTCTTGTCTGGATCATGAGTTCAAGGTAGTCAGGGATACACAGTGAATACAGAAAGGGAACAAAAATCCAAAATCAAACGACAAACCTTAGTCTTCCTTTCAACTCTAATAACTTTTGAAGAAATAAAGTAGTAGTTACTAACTGTATTAAGGGAAAAGAAATAAGAGAAAGTTAGAGGTTAGGATTAGAGCAACACAGAAAACATGAAGAAGTGAGTAAAGTACATAGAGCCAGGAATCAATAGAGAAGGCTAGATATAAAACAGCTCCAACTAAAGACTAAATGAGAAGAGGGGGAAAGAAGCGTGATCTGACAACTGAAGACTGTTCAGCATTGTAGAGTTAGGAAAGGGAGATCCCAACTCCAGGATAACTGTAATAATTCTGTTAATGTAATTGAAAAATTACTATTGAAAATATATAAGTAAGAGTGCATCGATGCGTTCATTAAGATTGATCTATGAAAACAGAGATACCCTAGTGGCCATAGGTGGCTGAAACTTTACAGTGTCAGATTTTTAAAATATTGTCCATTTGTACAAGAAATCATTTGTATTGAAATATGATTATGCACTTATATTCTTTTGTTAACTTGTGTATTTGAAAATGTCACTTTTCCCTAATATCATCCTCCATTCCATCTTATTTCTACTAGGTACATTCATGGGTCTTTCTTCCATTTTGTACTTTGTGACTTTGACTTTGTTGCTCATTTTTCTTACATGATAGAATTGGATCTGAATTAAAAATTATGTCATCGCATAGAATACTATAACTTTCCAGTTACTTAAGAAACTATCATTAAAAACTGATTGACATCCTCATTAAAGATGGATTTTACTATAAAAGTAGTATAAATCATATGCAAATGAATTACTTATGTCTGTCTATCCAAGTTCAGACCACAAACCTGACCACTGCAGGAAGAATAATTGACCAAAATATCTTTCTGTTTGATTATATCTAGGATAGTGTTTTTACAGAAGTCACTCTCCTCCCAGACAGCTTTTTCACTGTGTCAGAACATAGGTGGCAGTGCTAGTAGGATACACTGGCCACATGAATACTTTCTCTGGAAATGTTAGCCTTGGGATTCTTTATTGCCTTCAGTAAAACTTTCCCAGTCTTCGTTTTGGTCTAGTAGTCTTCCTTCTTACTCATTATATGACTTGCTTTTCCTTCATGAGTGTTTGGTCTGTATCATTCTGAATCTTTGCTTTCCTTGTCTTCCATTGTCTTTAAAAAATATCTCATGTACCTTCGATACTGCCAAGGCATTCTCTCCTTGGAGGAAACACACTGCACATTCCAATTCTGTCTCTTAAACAAAAATGTTTTATAAAAGTGTGTTGCATAGTTACCCATTTCTTCACTAAACTAAAGGCAAGACTTTGTCAAATTCTATTTCAACAAAGCTATCCTTTTTGTACTTAAAAAATCTATTTCTGAGACTTGTATTGGGAAGTGCAAATAGCTAACACTTAGTATTCACAAAATATAGTTGGTATCAGTCAGTATAAAGTCTAGTTGTTTCTATAAAATTATTGACTGGCTTTTATTAAATTTTTATAATGTAAAAATTGCAACAGATTACATAAACATAGCATTTATTTTACTTCTCTGGAGTTAACAAACACTGGAGGATCCATGTGGACATTTGTTATGTTTTCTCTTTCTGTAGTTGTAATGAAATATATTGAGCAATCTTCTTGAAAACTTCCACTTAGACAATGAACCTAAGGTCATATACTGTCAAACACTCTTAATTTCTTTCCATTTGTTTTTGCCTTTGTGAGGGAGATTTGTGTGTGTATGCATGTGTGTGTGGGGGGTGTATGAATGCAGGCACATGTATGCCACAGTGATAGTTTAGTAGAAATCAGAGAACAACTGTCAAGAGACAGTTTCAGATATCTACCTTGTTTTTGAGATAGAGTTCCTCTTACTTTCTTTTCAGCAAGTACACAGGATTCCAGGAGATTGTACTGTTTCTGCCTCTTATTTCCTATAGGGATATTTTGAATACAGATGCATCTGAACCTAACATTCTATGTGAGATCATGGATTTAACCTCAAGTTACAAGGCATATACAAAACACATTAAGTTATAAATCAAGTGGGTCAATGTAAAGTCTTTTACTGACTACTGAGAGATTCAGCATTACATTTAATGCTACTGTAGCATTTTTGTATTAATCCCATAGTTGTATAGTTTAATTTTAACTCTTCCATAGTTGTATATGTGTTTAGGTGAGCGTATTTGTATATGTGGCTGGGTGGTATCAGATTGTTCAGTAATGACACAACTCATATTTCTATTGGCATGACAGCAAATACTTCTTATAAAACAACTATATATATTTATTTTTATTATTTTATAAAGTTTGTTAGCAAATTCTTTCTGTTGATTGTCTCAAATATGTTAGTATTTTTTCAGTTGACACAATTTTTAGGTACTATAAACATGCATCTGTGCATTTTTATCATGTTTAAATTATGACTTTTATGGTTTGAACTTATCCCCTCAATGATGCAAATAATGCATTATTGTTTATTCTAATGTGACATAATCAATATTAAATGTAAGCATTCGGATGTTTTGTTTTTTTTTTTCTGCTATCTACAGACCATTGTAATTGAGTATTTTAGGTCCTGTATGTTTTTGCAAAAAAAGTAAATGTGAGAGGTGAGAAAATAGCTTTAAAAGGTGGGAATAAAACAAAATTCTACAAAAGAAAACTTTATTAAAAGAGAGAGACAAAAATACTAATGAAGAACACACACATACACATATACACATGTGCACACAGGAATGTGCTGGAATGAGTGTGTGTGTGTGTGTGTGTGCACATTTATATAAACTATATAGTATGAGCATAATTTCTTCTTTGTCATACCTTAGGGGTACATCCATAAATAATAAATATGAGTCAGCAAATGGTAGAAATTTATTTCTGATTGTCCTAGATTTCAGTGTTTCTTTTATCACTAGTTAAAGTGAAATGTTGACAAAAATAAAAATGTCTTTACACTTATTTGAGCTTTAAATAATGGAGAAAGTACCATTTTTAATTCAAATATGAAGTTTGTCATACAATGTATACAATGGTGGGTATAGGACAAAGTTCACTAATAACAGATGGAAATATCTAGAAGATGTAAAGTCAGTATTTAGAATTAGAAGCAATGAGAAGATTCAATATGCAACCAAATGAAGACATGTTTTAGCTTTGTGCACCAAGTACTCAATAGTATATATAATTTTAAAGAGACTAATACCAGAAGTATATTGTTAACATGTAACAGTTTTACAATCTACATGCTTTAAACTTTGCTGAGATAACAAGAAAATGAAGAAGATGAGCCAAGACACCTCACTGTTAGAGAATAGAAAAGAATAAACAATTGTTAATGCTTATGGTCATGACTCTTTTGAGAAACATTTTCAGAGATTTATAAGCAGTACTAGGCATTTGGCAAAATTAGCAAAATATTCATAAGAGAAATTGTACCTAAAAAGAGAAATTTACTTGCCTCTAAAGGTATGAACTCAGTGGAAATCAGCCAGATAGGTAGATCCTGGGTTCCTCCTGCCTGGAGATATTTAGGTGTCAGGAACCATCACTTCTCCCTCTGAGAAAAACTTGAGTTGTATAGGCATGTCCACATCCTATTTCATAACTATTGAATTTAGACATTAAATATTCTTTTAAAAAAATCAAGATTATGTTCAGAGGAATTTTTTCAAAGCAACTAGCCAACAATGTCAGAATGCTTGTGATTATAGAAGAAATGGATTTAATCAAAGTTCTCATGATCTGCTTTTCCATCATTCTCAGAAAGAGAGATGGGAATTCATGGATCTAGACCTAGATAATTCTGTTAATGAAATCACAAAAGAATATGCAATGTGTCAAATGTAGAGATTTTATACTGCCTCACAAAAGTTCCCAGTGACGCTGGTTATAAACTCAGCCAGGACAGTGGTTTTCACTAAGCTTTGCACACCTAGAATGTGGTTTGCAGGTTTCACAATAAACTAAGTCCTTGGAATGGGAGAACCAGGGGGTATGGTAATTGTATCTCTTTTCAGATTTTTTGCTACAATTTATAAGTAAATTATGGAGACATGTAAGTAAAGACATGCACTTGTTATTACATATGTGAGGTTTCTTGTTATTTTCCTTATTTGATATTTTGGAGATTGACTAGATGCACATAATTTCTTATTGATGCTTTCCCAACTCCACAAAAAATGACATTTTCAATACAAGTTTTGAATAGCTACTTGTACATTATAAATATTCACTTAAGGCTTCTTGTATAAGCAATAATGAATTTTATTTAAACACAAAATGCAAAATAATACCACACAAAAATACAAAAACAGTACCACACAGAGGTATTCTCTAACAATTGAAAGCCAAAGTCGATCTGTCTACTTTGGTTTTGGTGATTCCACATCCATTGCTAATGTTTCCCTTTACTTAAACACTGACACTAGGTAGGCAAAGTTTAAATTGTAATTTTTCTATCTAAAGGATCCACACCGTATTAACAATTGAGATACCTGGATTAGCAAAGGGTAGCTGCAAATTTTCAGATTACAACCAGAATATAATAAAACTAAGAAGCATGGATCAGCATCTTCCAAAAACTAGTAACACCCTTTTGTGATTGAGTTTTCCGAATGATAGGTCGTGTCTATTGTAGATAATGTTTCTGTGTTCGAACCCATAAGAATTATTGTGAAAGCAAGCGGAACTCATGAGAGACCAGGGGGATGGAGTGGAAGAACCCTCACAGTGAAAGGAATCAAGGATTGTCTTTAGAACCCATGCTACCTGAGCAACCAGGTCAAAACCGCTTCCTCTAATGAAGATCCATCCATTACCATGACGTGCGAGCTCTAGCTGTAGATCACTTTCATGGTCTCCAAAGAAGCTGAGCAGTTATCAGTAACATTCAAAAATCCACTGGAAAGTCATTCATTTCACTTTATGGTCCTAATTAGCCATTTGTATAGTTCTATAATTAAATATGTTCCTTTCTCATCAAGTTTTCACTTTAGTAATGATACCACTGTGCCACAAACAGGCCCCATGCTGCTGGGTTTGGGACTTATTCATAGCATTTAATTGGTCACCCAGTGGTTAGCCAATAACCCCTTCTATGGGAAGCAACACTCTGAATGCTGTTAATGGGCTGGAGGCACAGTGATTGCCTCCTGGTACCCAGCAGTACTGGGAATAAAGCAATTTCCTCCACTGTGTTGTGTGCCCAATAGCTAATCCTCTCCACTCCTGCAATGCACACTATTTGGTTATAAGTATTTGTGCTGGCTTACTTACCGCTGGGTTGTTAATAGGCAGTGATTCTTCAATGCTCCTTCAGTGAAGTTACAGTCTGCTTGCTGACTGCTAATTAAAACAAGTTTGCTCTCTGAGACTGCGACTAAAAGGTAGCAAGGTCATCGTATTTAATGCAGTAACCTTTTATTTAACCACGTTGATGCACAACTCATATGTTCATGTTTTGAAAACTAACTATTGAATGCTTCAAACAAACTAAATTGAGTCACAGACAATTGTGTTTTTCTTTGAAGTGAAATTGTTGAATAAAAACTCTTTGTTTTGAGGCCCCAAAACAAAGTTGAGACGAAAGGTTTCTTCAAGATTCTATTTATTATGTTTGTCTTTCTGTAAATAAAGAGTAAAATGGTGACTTATTACATAAAACTTAAGTCCATTAAAGTAATACTTCCGTGCTTTTCATCTGTGTTTTACCCACCACACCCTTGCTATGTGTTTTATTTTGCTTCTTGTTTGAGGTGTAAAAAGACTCCATCTTAAAAAGGGAAACAATCAGTAGATGGCACTTGTTACCTGTCTGCTTGGTGCGGACAGAATAAAGTTTAGGGATTGGATTCTGGACAACGAAATAAAATAAAACTTGTAAGATTTCCATGTGTTTTAAAATCATATCTCATAAAGATTAACTCACTAAGTTTTATATGTGTACATCTTCCTGGATCTACCTCCAGGTAATAGAGAGACTTATGTAGTACACTTTCTAAGGTAATCAGTTTCCTCTTCATGTTTCAGTTTTCAAACAACTTGGAATTTCAAAGTGAATTATTCAAAGTTTCTCTACTTCAGAGTTAAACAGTTACACTAGAAAATATAATTATTTGTTTCAATCATAAACATAGTCATACTTTCAAAATTATATATAATCTTAATAATTTTTTTTAAAAATATTGTGTTCATGAATATATGTGGCATGAATATGTGTAGGTAAGAGGACAGCTTGTGGAATTGATTTTTTCTCCCATCATGAAAGTTCTGGGCATCAAACTCAGGTTGTCGGGCTTGGGGACAAGCACTTTTAACCCTAGTGCCATCTTGCCTGATGTCTGCACTTTTCTTTACTGATATATGATTATCAATTCAATGTTCTTGCTACAAACGTCATCAGGTTTTCCATATAATTATGATCCTACACATTCACTACAAGCTTTCTGAAAACAAAAGTGATAAATAGTAGTATTACTTAAAATGCCACCAAAAGCCAGGCATGGTGGTTTAGGCCTGTATTCCTATCTTTAGGGGAAACTTGAATAGAAGGACAACAAACTAATTCCTGCACTGGGAATTTAATGAAACATTGTCTCAAAATCCAGAGGGTAGAACAACTATGAGAGCTTCAGATCCCCCCCCAGCCCCCACTATACATACACAAAAAACATGATATCTAAAAAACACAACTAATGTGGTAAATCAAGTTTACACTGAAAACTACAAGATATGAATTGAGAAAACTTAAGAAATAAAGGCAGAAGATGAAAACAAACATTGATCAGATGGGTTCAGGTGAGCAAAGTGTGAGAATGGCTCCAAGTTAGCCAGAGATTCAATGCAATTCCATTCAAAACCCTTAGCTGATCTTTGACTACAAATGTGGTTAGCTTGCCATAAAGCCTTGAAAGTAAAAGAAAGGTTGGAATCATCACACTTTTCAAGTTCAAAATACCCTCCAAAGCTATAGTAGTTAGAACAGTATTGTCCTTCCCATGTGCTGAATAGTGTTTCTAGCCAAGATCTGCGGTCTTAAGTTCTGACTTATGTTGTGATGTTGTTGGTGAAGCCCTTGGGAGGTGAAGTCAAGAATATTGATCTCATAAAACTGGGTTAATTTGCTTTGTTTTCAAAAGTTCTCAGGAAAAAAATACCCAGCTATTTTCAACCAGGTGAAAAGACAAAACTTCCAGGTTAACCGTGTGCTAAGCAGTGACTCCTATAGCAGACACTAAATCCTTCCATGACTTGATTGATGATTTGCTGGTGGAAGGTTATCAGTTTACAGAGAGATGATAAATATGTTTGTTTTTTAATTTGCTTAATCGATAGCAATTTTGTTACAGTAATCCTATTAGACTATGATGACAATGAATAAAATATGTGCTCTTCCAACATAGAAGTACAAGAGCTTAGAAACGAACACATATGTATATTATCAATCTGTATTTGTAGAGAAAGAGGATGAAGGATACACAATAGAGACAGAGAGTCCCTTCAACAAGGCATGTTAACAAAGTGGATACATACATGCCAACAAGTGCAACTAGATCCTGACTGTACTATGCAGACATCGACTCAGAATGAACTGAAGTTTTAAATACAAGATATGAAAGCTCAAAACTCCTTAGAGCATCATAAAGGAAAATAGGTCAGCATTAACCTTAGTAGTGACTTCTCAGATGTGACACCAAAATAATGATCAACAGAAAGCAAGAATAGAAGCGAGACTATACCAAATGGGAATTTGTTAGCTGTAACAGTAGTCAATAGGCTGAATATGTGCCAAGAAATTGACACAATGATTGCAGACCATTGTCTGGTATGAGTCAATGTGAAGAGGATACCATGATCTCCTGTTACTCAAGAGCAAAGCCAAATCATCTGATTAGATACAGACAAAGCAGAGAGATAAACACTTTTCCAAAAACGGCATAGTCAATGTGTATAATTGAAGAACATTCAGTTATCACTCATAAGGTCAACAAAAACTAAATGCAACATGAATTATTACTCCACCTTTCAGGACACTAAAATAAAAGCAAAACAGCAGGTAGTGGATATAGTTAAGGATATGGGGAATCTGAAATTTCATGCAACATTATAGTTACAAAAATAGCACTAATTTTATGGAAAAGCTATGATGAGATTCCTCAAAGTGAAAAATAATATTATCCTGGAATTCAAAAATTCCATTTTGGAACATATACCTTAAAGAATCAGTTTAAGATTTTTGAGAAAAATATAATATCCTCATGTTCAGTGATGAAATTTTTGTAATAACCAATGTATAGAAGGTCTTAGTGTTCAGTGGCAACATGTGTAAAGATTAGGTGGCATATGCATAATGAAATATCAATCAGCTTCCACAAAAGCATATGTAAAACAGACCAATCATAGCATGAGTGCTGTATATTTTAAATTACATACTCAAATTTTCTATGTACAAAGTTGAATACTGGTTCCCAATGGCTGAAGCATTAAGAGAAATGAGGAGTTGTCCAACAAATATAAAGTTTTAGTTCTCCAGGATGAATAAATTTTAGAGGTTATTGAACAGTTCTGTGTTTTTAGCCAAGTTTACTGTGCTGTGGAAGATGATGAAGTCAAACCATATTCTATTTTTCTACCAGGACACAAGAGATAAAAGAATTGACGACAAGCAAATGCTTATAATAGTTCATACAGAGGAGATGCATACGTACATGTGTACACACCAACAAATCCTTAATGGCAGTGATAGCTTCTTTTGAGAGTATGAAGTGACATCAAAGTGTCTTGAAGATGTAAATCTTCATCTGCCTTTAGCAAGCTGTCAAACATGGTCATGCTATGTTCCCTCATTGTTTGCTTCTCTAGAAAATACCAGTGAACAAATGATAGGAACAAATATTTTCCCCCTAGTACTATTTACCTAGAAATTTTGACATCTATAGTGTGCTGCAACAAGGTGGAAATAGTTTAGTGGACAGAGGACGAACAGACCGACACAGTCAGTCTTTCCCATCCTGCCATCTCTATCTGAGTGATACTGAGCACATTCTCGTCTTGAATGTAACTTCGTTTCTTTTCAACAGAGAAAAATTATAATATATTAACATATATTGGCAGAGATAAGAAAAGATTTATGTGCACAGTGTCTTCACCAGTTTCTGGAAAAATACAAACACTCAAATACTGACTTCTCTTATCTGGACTAGACGGTACGTGTCATTGCAGCAACAACAAGAACAAGAAAGACATCTTCTATCATTATATGAAGTCTATCTTATTTTCTTCTTGATTTGATATACTCATTCATTCATCAAATAGTGTTTTATATATTAGCTCATGTGATAACAAGAAATGTTAGTGATGTAAGCTGACAAAAGCATAATAATAAAAAATGCAACAGTACTTCGGTTCTCACTGACTTTACAATAGTTTAAAGTTATCAAATTAGAGAAACTTTGAAGAAGAAAGCTGACATATATATATTTATAAATACAATCAACAGTAAAATGAAAAAATAATTAGATGCTATGTTTTAGCAAAACAGAGAGATTTTCCTCTCAGCTCATTCAGGGAAGAACTTCTGAAGATCTAAATGAGGAGTGGCATGTAATCAGATGACAGAGAAAATACTGAAGAAAATATGACTTTTGTTTGAGCAAGTGTGAGAAGGCAAAAAATAGTTATGAGCAATATGTGGAAACATTTGAAAGATGTACAGCTTAATAAATAGATAAAATGCAAAGTAGGAACAAGGGAGTCATTACTGTGAAGTGAGGACAGTTTAGAGATAAACATTGTGAGAATCAGGGTTATTGTATTGTAGGCTTTCCAAGCAGAAGCACTGATCTTCTTGGCTGAGGCTTTTGGTAAGTGAAGACTTAGAAAACTGGGGAGAGGTAAAACACAAGAATAGCTGGATGATCATTAGCAGACACAGTGAGCTTAAGGGAAGTGGAGTTGTGGTAGGAACGGGGTGCAATGGCCTGTGGCAGCACCAGGAGTCCAAATAATAGCTTTCCCTGTCTGTAAGCTTTCATGCACAACAAAGCAAGATTTCAGGTTAAAATAACCTCAGAAAAAGTCTGTTATCCAACTATAAAGTAGGATAAAGAAATAAAGGAATATTTACCGTTTTTGGGAAACTGCGATCAAAATAATTTGATGATGTCACAAAGAAATATGGGGAACAGTATCAGAAAGACTGAGAGGATGAGGGAGAAAGGCCCCATATAGCTCCAATGAGTCCTGTCTGTCCATTCTCCTGTTTTTGACTGTGTATATTAAAGATGCTGAAAACACTTGCTACTTTGAACATTATGCTACATTGTCGCACTAATTTGGCAGATTTGAAAAAGAAAACTGACTTATGTTCTTGAATAAGACAGCCATATTTTATGTATTCTCTGAAGATGTTCACATGAAAGAGGAACATAAACACCTCCATTAAACAGGCAGTAGAAACCCATTGTATTCAGCCATACAATGGTCAGCAAGAATACAGAACACTCAATTACTCAATCATATACTCACTGCCCAGATTTTCCCTATCTCAGTCTTTAAAAATGAATTCTGGCATTTGATTACAAGCTGATAACATCATAAAAACAGATTTCTCAAAGAAATTGTGCCTAGATTCTTGAACAATGGATTCCATAATATAAAATTTGTTAATTAGCAAAAAAATAACAAATTAAACAAAGGAGATGCATACACAATTGGAATGAAAGAAGAAGTGTTGAATTCAGGTAGAATTTATTCTCTGTCTTTTAGAAGAGAATGAATATCTGTTTCTAACACTGTAGTCACAAAGGCTGACCTCAAAGATGGAAGGATTTTGGAAGTTGTTGTCTTGTTTGGAGTTAGTTGATTCTTTGGTTTGAAGAGAACATTCAAAAGGGCTTCAGTTTTCAAAGCCTAATTTCTGAGCTCACCAGGTTCCCTTGTATAAGAAGGTAACCACTCAGAATAGGAGATACAAGACCAAATAGTAGTAGTGTTATTTTAATTTAAGTTATAATAAATTAAATTTCAGAATAAAATAGTATAAAAAACATGTTAGTGGTATTTAAAACTTTAATTTGAAACTTAATTTCATTACATGTGTCTTTAAAGTTTCTATGATCTATATGGAAGGAGAGTCTTGGTGGTTTGTTTAAGAATATGTAAAAGAATGCAAGAATAATATAACTTAAAATTCCATAAAAATTATAAAGAGGAAATAGTTATGGTGTAAGCTAGTCATAGAAGAAAAAAAGAGGGGCAAAAGCATTAAGAAAAGTAGAATGTTCCAGAAGAGATAGATTATTTTACAAAGACAAGAACATTCCCTATAAGATATTATGCTACAGGTTCTCTGATTTAGATGTAGTTCAATGTAGTGTATTTAAGTATATTGACAAATCAGTAGTTAGATATTCTCATTTTAATTTCAAGTTATCAAAAGATCATCTTTATTAGATGATTTTAATAAAAATATGGAAAAACAAAATTGTTTGAAGAGTTTAGAGATGATTCTGCTGCAATTGATCCAGAATGTCCTAAGTCCTAAAAAGACTTTCAGTGAGTTTACTGCTCCATATGTAGATATTTTCTTTATTACTAGATAGTAAAGATTAGAGAGAATGATCAAAAATTACTCAAAAAATGTTTCCCTTCTTCATGACACTAAAAGATTTTAAAATGGGATCTGGAATATAGAAAGACACTCTGGTAAATGGATAAAAAATAATGAGTATATAATATATAATGCAACCAGTGTCCTTGAAATGAATAATAACTCTGAAAGCAAATTTGAATGCCCTTGGAAATATATTAGTAGTAGGGTATGTTCCTAGTATACATAAGGTTTATTGACTCAATATCCAGAAATATCAAATAGGTAAATAAAAAACCATTTACTAATCTAGTACTATAAGACAGGTTACTTTTAATCTTCACATATATACATATATAATATTTGTTGCTTACTGTTATTCTTGTGTGCATTTATTATTTATAACATCATTTTTTTATGTTTCTAGGGAGATTGAGTTGTCCATGGAATGAATATATCTGAGAATTTGTAGTCTTACTGTATAACTTATATGACTCACCAAGCCAGACATTTTGACTGGCCATAAATACAGATGTCAAAATTTTGTGCTACTGGTTATTGTCACAGTATTCTATCACTGCCCTTCTCATGTGTAGTGGCCTAGACTGATGCAATGATGCTGGGGACTGGAAAGAGTAGAAGACCTAAGAGTTATTTTAGAGGTATAAATGGAAGCTTTTGATTTTTACACTGGGAAATGGAAAAGGATACTCTGTTTTTAAGTTTGAGCAATGGTGTTATGAAGGTAAAATAAACAAAGGGATAGAGAATATAGTGGTAACTGGATAAACAAATACACTCAAAGTGGCATGATTCACATAATAATTTTAACGTAAAATAATAATGAGAATAATGTTAATATTTACTCTATAGGTTTGTTAGGTGCATAAAAACACTAGTAAATATAGAATGCAAAGCTTCTGGAGTAATGGACTGAATAACCTAAACAGGTGGCACACACAAAAAAAAAGTTAGAAAAATGAAATCACCACAGAGCTGATGTGAGAGAGTAAAATCAGTTATAAAATGATGAAATCACTCAAAAAAACATATTGTGAGAACATATTTCAAAAGAGAAAGAATAGAAAAGAAAGAATATTTCACTTAAGATACATTAAAAATTATAAATATATTATAACCTAAGTAATTGGCTGACATAGGCAGGCTGGGGTTACTATAGCATTTGAAAGGCTATGGCAAGAAAATCAGGAGTTTGAGGCCAGACTCGCATACAAAGAAGACTCTATCACAAAAAAGAAGGAAAATAAAAAGGAGTTGGCTCCCTTGTTAAAATATTTACTGCAACCAGTATGATAATAGCCATACAGGGATGATATTTATATCAATATGCAAGCATGTTAATGTAATACAGTAAATCACAATCTGTACGTTTTATTACCCAAAACTTTAGGAAAGTTAAAAATGAAAATAACAACAACCTCTAAAAGAATTATAAAGTTTAAAACATTGTATGGTAATAGTTTGCCTGTAACATGATTTTCAATATCCACAGAAATGCGATTGAAATAATAAGTAAAAATTAATTAAGAAACCTAAAGAAAGGTTCAGCATCCATAGTCATCAGGGAAATGGAAATCAAAACGATCCTGAGATTCCACCTCACATCAGTCAGAATGGATAAGATCAAAAACTCGGGTGAGAGCAGATGCTGGCAAAGATGTGGAGAAAGAGGAAGACTCCTCCATTGCTGGTGGGATTGCAAGCTGATACAACCACTCTGGAAACCAGTCTGGTGGTTCCTCAGAAAATTGGACATAGTACTACCTGAGGACCCAGCTATACCACTCCTGGGCATTCACCCAGAAGATGCTCCAACATATAACAAGGACACATGCTTCACTATGTTCATAGCAGCCTTGTTTATAATAGCCAGAAGCTGGAAACAACCCAGATGTCCCTCAACAGAGGAATGGGTACAGAAAATGTGGTACATTTACATAATGGAGTACTACTCAACTATTACAAACAATAGATTCATGAAATTCTCAGCCAACCAGAATTGAAAAAGAGCTAGAAAGAGTAAGTTTATTCAGTAGTACGCCTCTCAGACAAATTATGTATGGCTAATAAAGATTACTCTTACATATTTTAAAGCCACTTCTGATGATCTTTCAGAAGAAAATGATCCTCCTCACAGTAGGTAATTTGGTAGCTGGCATCTACTATAAATCTGGGGTGAGTAGAAACTAGGTGAATAGGAGTTATAGTAGTGATAAAGGAAGCAGGATGCTGAATCTTTTCATAAGTGTTCTGGTTTCATTTGTAATGATACAAAGACAGACATAATCTAGGTGTATGTTTGAAGGATCTAAAGTGCACATCAAAAATTCTAAGCTGCGAAAATGATAATAAGGTGCTAAGGTAAAATAAGATGAAATTACAAATACTAAATCACAGACTGATTAATGATCTTGTTTAAAAGGAACAGCAGCGATGATGAGGGAAAGTATCAGGAATGAGTCCCAACTTATCTGACTTTAGAAGATTTCTGCATGACAGATGAAGACTAAAGTAAAAAGAGATTTTAAATGCTTTAAAAGAAAGGTGGATGGTGAGTAAATTGGTTTATCAGTACTCTGGGAACAAACCAGGTAAGAAAGCTCATGGCTACATATGTGTTTACTGATTATTGTTTAAGTCATCAACTGAACAGAGGTTAATAATTGCTGCATATTAGTAACTCTGCAAGATAAGAAAATTCTATACTGGTAAAAACTTATAGAACTTCTGTTCTCATAGGAAGGGTCTTTATCTAGTTTGTCTTCTGCTGTGCTCTCACCAAAATATACTCTGGCACCTAGTAGAGGTGTAATAAATAAACAACAAGTACATGAACAAAAGCAATAAGTTATCTTTCAAATGGACAATTAAGGGAGTATGGGCATTGAATGCCATGGCATGGGATGTCTTAAATATGTGCAAGGTAAAGCCTAAATTGACAGGAAATACTAGAGATTTTCAAAAATCAAATTAACGTTGAGAGTCAAGGAAATCATGAAGTAAAGACTTATTTGTGAGGAGGAGACAACACCAGGTAATGGGAATTAAGCCAAAGAAGAAATTATGTAGAATATGACATTCCAGTATGTGATTCAAAAACATCCTTTTGCTGCTTTCTGCAATGGTTCAATAAATATTCTATTTGGGGGGTGGCATGCCTAAGAACGATAGAAAATAGGGAAAATTCTAGGGATGAAGATGTTCAAGGAAGGATAAGGGGTGCACAATTGAGGTGAAAAGATGGGGAGAGAGGTTGATCCAAAGTGGAGACTACATGAAAAGCCATATAGAAATCGATTACTGTGTAAGTCAATTAAAATTGACTATGTAAGTCAATTAGAAATGGTTAAGTTATTCCTATAAGGTTGCAATCCCAATCAGCTCCTTTACTCCTTCCTCTGACTCTATCACATGGGTTCCCCGACCTCAATGCAATGGTTGGTTGTTAGTATCTGCATTTGTCTCAATCAGTTGCTGGTAGAGCCTCTCAGAGGACAGCCATGCTAGACTCTTATCTGCACACACAATATGGCATTAGTGGTAACAGTGTCAGGCTTTGGTGTGCGAGCATAGGAAGAACAGAATGTCAACTAGCCCAGATCCCTAAGAACTCTCAGAGACTAACCCAAAACCCAAGGAGCATCCATGAGTGGTTTATGGCCTTGGGCACAAGGTAGCAGAGGACTGCCTTGTCTGCCCTCAGTGGGAGATAATGGAAATTATCATGTAGAAACTTGATGCCCCAGAGAAGAGGGACACTGTTGGGGGTGAAATGAGGGGAGCAGGGGGATCACCTTCTTGAAGGCAGGGGTGTGTGAAGACCACTAGGAGGCAGGATCAGGAAGGGAGCAACTTTTGAAATGTAAATAAATAAAATAATTTACTATTACTAATATAAAAGAATATAAACCCATAAAAAATCTGTTAAGTTAAAAAAAACAAATAAAAGGGAGGAGGCTATTAATTTGTGATTAATAGCACTTTGTTGCTCTTTCAGAGCAGCTGAGATTGATTCCCAACACCCACATAATGACCAACAATGATCTGTAACTCTAGGTCTAAGGCTTTTGAATAGTAGAGTACCTTCTAGGATACAAAACTAAATTCATGTAGTTTTTATCTACTTCTGTAGGAGATTTTAAAGCATATCGCCCTCTCTTATTTCTGTGTGCAGTTTATGCTACCAATTTCATTTGAATAGCTGCTTCTAGTATTGTTTTTTGTTTGAAGTTTTGTACTTGTTTCTTGTATGAAAAAAAATCACTTAGCTCCATGAAATCATTATGGAAATTTCCACTCCATTTGCCTTTGGATGTACTTAGTTATTTTTCAAGGGCAAAAAATAAATACCTACCAACTTTATAATATGCAGTAAATTGGTTTTCAAGCCCCATGTTAGGGCACTGGGTTAGTATGTTTGCTTTTGGAGATTATGTGTAGACTATCTTAAAGATCAAGATTTTCCTAACAAGTCCTGCTTGTGGAGATGTAAGTTAACTGTATTTATGTTTAATAGACTGATCACATTCCTGGGAACTGTCAAGATAGGAGGTCAATTTGTATATTTCAATTAATGAAGGTATCTTACTTATTTCTCAGATGGTCAACATGAAAAATCATTAAAACAAACTTACATAGCAAGAAATCTACCAAAAGCTATTTTAAAAAAATCAAAATTTGAGTAGAATCTATGAATGAGAGTTCTATAATTCAGACTAATGTTAATATTCCAATTAAAGAATAAAATATATACAGTTGTATAATTCTGCAGTTAATATTGTTAATTATCCTTTTAATGGTAGGTTAAAATGATAATATATATGTTTTTATTGTAAGGTTAAGTATGGTGGCTATTTTTTCTGACTAAAACATGTCCTCTGAACTTTTTAAACCCCAGTGGAGCGAAAGAAACACCAATCCACCCACAAAACCTTCAACCCAAAATTTATCCTGTCTACAAGAAATGGACGGACGGGGAATGAAGCAGAGACTAAGAGAATCGCCAATCAATAACTGGACCAAGTTGAGGCTCATCCCATAGACAGGCACCAATTTCTAACACTGTAAATGATACTCTGTTATGCTTGGTGACAGGAGTCTAGCATGGCTGAACCCTGAGAGGACACCCAGAAGCTTACTAAGACAGATGCAAACACCCATAGGAAAACAGTGGGTGGAATTTCAGGACTCTTATGGAAGAATAGGGATAAGAATTATGAGCCCTGGAGGGGATAGGAACTATACAGAAAGATTAACATAGTTAACTAACATAGACTCTTGGTGCTTTCAGAAACCAAACCACTAACCTAAGAGTGGGCTGGACCTAGGCCTCATTGCAGCTTAGTATTCCTGTGGGTCCCGAACAACTGAAGCAGGAGTTATCCCAAATGCTGTTGCTTGTCTGTGAGATACATTCTTCCAGCTGGGCTGCCCTGTGTGACCTTAGTGGGAGGGGATGCACCAAACCCTGCAGAAACTTGATCTGCCAGAATAGGGGATATGCAGGCCGAACCACCACTCAGAGGATAAGGGCAGGGGGAATAGGGGCAAGGATTGTGGGAGGGAGTTACTGGGAAAAGGGAAGTGAGCAGGGTGTAAAATCAATAAATAAAAATGTTTCAGCTACATTTCAATAAACAGTACAATTATATACAATGTTCGTATCTTACATTGTTTGAAACTATTGGTTCAGCTTTTCATTTTAAATCTGCATATGTGATGTTTATTCATTAAAAGTTCTGCTTTGAATTTTGACCCTTTCCTAGACCAGCATGACTCCTTAATATTCTTTGATGATGGGCACATGTAGTTGCCACAGAATAGACAGAGTGAACAACCTGTACTCTACAGTGCACAATGCTGCTAGGCCATTGTAATCAGTAGCTTACGTATCTCAAACATAGCGTTTAACTCATGGTAATTTGGTGCATGCTATATTGATATAGATATGAAATTTTTAGAGGTTGCAAAGAAATTATAGTGCAAAATATGCAAGAATTTGGCTTCATATTTAGGGCCCAATGCATAAAGATAGGGACCATCATGTAGAACCCACTCAAGCAGATAAATCTGATCATTCTGGATGTTAATACATCTCAAACTATCAAAACTTTCTGAATAACACTGGAGAAAATAAAAGAATATGTATCAATATGGCTCTAAGTTTCAACTTTTAGTTTACATGTCTTCTCTACTTCAACAGCATGTCAACTCACTGAGACTGATATGTACAAATTTATAAACAGATAGTTTAAAGTAATCTAAATTTATTCATCAGCAATATAATTGCACAGTAAAAGGTGCACCCTACTATGTGGCTAGATATTATGTTATTATCTTACATCTCTTTAACACTTTTGAATGAATTTCAGAAGAACTAATATGACTCTGTTTCCTGTGTTATCATCCCTCACTCTAGGGAAAGGTTTTTATCACAATAGAAATTGAAAATATGATGCCATGTGTATCCATGCTTATTGGATCATTTTTGCTTTCATGGACTATTATGATAATTCTAACCATTCTTGGATATTGTGACAGATTTTCCTCTCTGATTGATACTCTTTAAACTGATACTTTCTACTTATACAGCATTTATAAATTGTGCTGTATGTAGGGGTGAAAAAAGCTTCTGATTAAAAACAAAGTTTTCTCTTTATGTGATCAAATTTTCTTGCAAATTCAATACCCATAAATGACTGATTAAATGTCTGAGCCTAGAGCTCACTGAAGTCAGTGAACATGAAGTTGGTAAGAGCATTTTCCTTCCTCTTGTAGAGTTTCTAGTTACATATTAGCCGAAAGATAAAAAAGGAAGTAAATTGGTCATTAAAATTGAATGCAGGTTTGAATAATATTAATGTTAGTTTCAAATCATTCTGGATTAGGCAGCTGACATCTGGGCTCTGTAATTCCATATTTTCTGGGACTCATTCTCAAATTCATAATCAAAATGTCATAAATCTTTTAATCAAACCTTGATAATGGAATATTCCACTGGGGGAACTTCAGGGTTATTTAACGAGCTTAAATGCTATTACATCCCTTGTCATATTCCCTTGGCCTGAATGCTCTTAAAAGCATTAAGTGCAAGACATGTTTTAGTAAGAGTCATAGATCGAGGTAAAAGAATTACAAGAGAGAATAACAGGAGGGTACAAATTCAGAAAGGACGACAGGCTAAAATACATGTCTATAATGATAAAAGAGAAGAAACATATGGCAGCATTAGTGTAGATTCAAAGAAAGGAAAATAGAAAAGAAAAATAGTGAATAGGAGGACATTGTAAAATTAAATTAATTACAGAGAATTGGGAAAAATATATTCTCAACTCTGTACAGAACAAAACATCCTACCGTAGCTATCTTTTCTTAAGCTATGATCTAAAGTATATTTTCTACCGTGTTTTTGCTCATCGACCACTTGAAACTAGACATTAACCAATTGAGACAATAAAAATTACAATTTTAACTTTGACACCATGGGTTAAATTTAAAAGCTAATTATCAATATATTACTTCGAGTTTCTCCAAAATTATGTCCATAAATACCTTTCAAGCAGGACATAAGGCAAAAGTGGTTTATTATACAATTCTTTTTTAGTTTTGGAAATTAACACAAATATTTCAATGGTAACTCTTGAAACCTGTTCCTTGATTCATGTTTGTTTTCCATCATTTGTTATAGTAGAATCAGAAACGTACTCACTTTTGATTCTCAGTTAAAATAGAGTTACATCATTTCTCTCATTTTCTTGCCTCCCTGTAAGCTCATTAAATAGCCCTGAAGTTCGCCCAGTGGAGTATTCCACTATCAAGTTTTGATTACCATGTTTCCCCACTCAGGTTCCTCTCAAAATCATGTTCCTTTTAATTGTTTGGTGTTATTACAAAAATATACATGAATAAATGTATAAATATAATCTGCGGAGTCCGTTTTGTATCACTGTATGTTTACTATTTCAGTGTTGCCTGAAACAGGGACATCACTGATGGACATGGGAACATGTAAGTGGGAAGCTCTCATGGGCCTCACTCCTAGACAGAGAACAAGCAAGTAATGCTAAGAGCAGAAGATAGTCTTCTTAGAGATGAAATCCTCTAGTTGCTTATCAAGTACTTCATTGTCAATAAAATTTGAAGTCTAAAATGTAAAAAATTAAACATACTCTGCTTGCCTTAGAAGGTTAGATTCCCCAGCCCCCATTCCCCTGCCTGCTGAGTCCCCCCAGGAGATACCCAGCTTCTCTAAGACATGCACTGACCCCTGAATTCCATTGTCTAGGCCAAAGCTATCTACTGGAGGCCTGCTGTACGAGGAGCATCCAGGTTATGCCCACCTTCCGAATACCTGCTAAACCAGGAACATCCAGGGACAAGCAGATGGCTAAAGGCCAGAGTAAGATTACAACCAATAAGAATCAAAACAATGTGGCACCTTCATAGCACAGTTATCCTACTACAGCAGGCACAATATTCTAACACTACTGAAGCATAAGAAAAATGACCTTAAATACAATCTTATAAAGATCATAGAGGCCTCTAAAGAGGAAATGAATAAGTGCCTGAAAGAAATACAGGAAAATACATTTAAACAACTAGAGGCCAATAAAGAAGAAAGAAAAATGTCAGTAGCCCTCCAATAACCACAAATAATACAAAATATTTTTGTGTAACTCTAACCAAGCAAGTGGGTGATCTGTAGGACAAGAAATTCAAGTCGCTGAAAAAATATTGAGGAAGATATAAGGAAAAAAATGTTCAATGTCTTTAGTCATCAGGGAAATGCATATCAAAATGACTCTGAAATTCCATCTTACATCAATGAGAAAGTCTAATATCAAAAACTAAAGAAATAGCACATGCTGGGAAGGATGAGGAGCAAAAGGAAGTACTCCTTCATTGCTCGTGGGAGTGCTAACTTGTATAATCACTTTGGGAATCTGTTTGCCAGTTTCTCAGAAAATGGGAAATAGTTCTACCCCAAGACTCAGCTATACCATTCCTGGGGGTATACCCAAAAGATGCTACACTATACCACAAGGGCACTTGCTCAACTATGTTTATAGCAGCTTTATTCATAATAGCCAGAAACTGGAAATAACCTAGATGTCCCTCAGTTTAAGAACAGATGAAGAAAATGTCTATACAATGAAATACTATTCAGCTATAAAAAGAAAGACATCATGACATTTGCAGGCAAATAGATTGGAACTAGAAAATGTCTTCCTGAGTTCAATAACCCAGACACAGAAAGGCACACATTGTATGCATTCACTCATTATTGAATATTAGCCATAAAATGCAGGCTATCCATGCTACAATTCAGAGACCCAAAAAAAAGAAACCAGATAATAAGAAGAGCCCAAAGGAGAATGCATGAATTTCACTCAGAAACAGAAATAAAGTAGTCATCAGAAGTGGGTAGAGATTGAGAACTGTATTGGAGAGGAGGTGAGGAAGGGAGATAGGATAAAGATCAGATGTGGAGAGAGGGGAGGTGAGAGAGAAGTGGGAATGTGTATGGAAATTGGTGGTGGGCATCTTGCACTTCCTAAAGACCTGGACTGGGGAGGCTCTGAGAATACAATGGGGGTAACCCTAGCTGAGATTCCTACCAATGGTGCATATGGATACTGAAGTGGCCACCCCTATAACCAGAACTTATATTGGAGGGATGAGAACATCAATCCACCCACAAAACCTTCAACCCCAAATTTGTCCTGACTACATGATGCACATGCGTAAAGATGGAGCAGAGTTTGAGAGAATGACCAACTAATGACTGCCCCAACTTGAGATCCAAACCCTTATGAAATAGCCAGATGCTGGCACTATTAATGATTCTCTTTTCAGCTTGCAGACAGGAGCCTAGCATAACTGTCTCCTGAGAGGGTTCATGCAGCAGCTGATGAGAACAGATGCAGGGACCCACAGCCAAACATCGGGCAATGTTTGGGGAGTCTTGTGGAAGAGTGTTGGATAGATAGAATTGAGCAAGCTAAAAGGGTCAAGAACACCACAAGAAGACCTATAGAGTCAACTAACCACAGGGGATCACTGAGACTGAACCACAAACCAAAGAATATGCAGAGATAGCAGATGTGCAACTTGGTCTTCATGTGAGTCTCCTAACAACTGGAAGGAGGGCTATCTCTGACTGTTGTCTGCCATTGGACCCCCTTTTCGTTTCCTGAACTGCCTGGTTGGGCCTTCATATATTCAGGCAGTAACTGGATATTTGTCGAAGAGGTGGTACCCAGGGCAGGTAAGGTATTCCCTTTTTTGAGGAGAAGGGGAAGGAGTAATAGAGAGAGATATTTGTAATGGTGGTAATTGGGGGGGGGGCTGAGATAGGCATGTAAAGTGAATAAGTAAATTAATGAAAAAAGGGAGGAAACAAACAATGATATTCAGGTTGAATAAAAGTAACTGATTAATCTTGGTAAAATCTAGACTCTTTGACCACCATCCTATTTCATGTTAGGTGTAAACATGAGTTTACTCTGAGTTCTCACTGCTCCCACCTGAACTTGCTTACATGATATATGTTCAAAGTTCTAAAATAATCCTGTGGGATGAAAGACACTGAAAAATACAAGGAGAGGAAAATTCACATGATGATCTGCATCTCTTTTTATTTGTATTTCCTTTTAGGGACATGGTATTCCTGCCTATATTTAGAACTAAAGTTGTATGAAAAATGTGAAACATAAGTCAACATAATGCAATGGCCTTTCAAGTATCAGAAGCCAGCAGCCTCAGCAAAAACATATACTTTCTTAAGTCAGGCATTGAGCACATCCAGTGAAACGCATTACCTGAGAGGGCTTTCCATAGCAGAATACACAGTTCTTACATCCTCAGTGCCCTGACCATCTCGCTAGGAGACCAGAACCTTCAGCTTTTAAGTGTTTTAAGTGGAAGTAAAAGATGGGTGCTCCATTTCTCTACATTCAGACTCATTATCTCTGAATTCTTTTTATTTCAATTGTTCGTGAAACGTTAAAGTCGATTTGACCCTCTCAGATAAGAAATGTCAACTTTTTATAAAATTTGTCAAATTTCCTAATGCTCTTGTTTTTAGACATCTTGTAAAAGCATCATAAGAAACAAAGCTCTCCTCACAGTATCTACATAAACAAAATCAGAAAGGATTTGCTTGCTCACTAGGATTAAAGTCAGTCTGTTGCCAAAATGTTGAGTGAATATTTTATTTCTAATAGCTTTATAAAATGGAATTTAAATTTACTTGGATTAACATAATAGTCACATGGAATAATTATAGATCAATTATGTCACCACAGAGTTAAGCCAGTGATTGCTATTGGAGTAGAAATTTTGAAGAACCTCTCTCCCTCTCCCTCTCCCCTCCCCTCCCCCTCCCCCTCTCCCCCCCCCCTCCCCCCTCCCCCTCCCTCTCCCCTCCTCCTCCCCCTCCCCCTCTCCCAACCCCTCTCCACTCCCCCTCTCCCTCTCCCTCCCGGCTCTCCCCTCCCTCTCCCCCTCTCCCTCCCCCCTCTCCCTCCCCCTCTCCCTCCCCTCTCTCCCCTCCCCCTCTTCCTCCCCCCTCTCCCCTCCCCCTCCCCCTCCCCCTCTTTCTCCCTCTCTCCCTCTCCCTCTCTCCCTCTCCCTCTCCTTCTCTCCCTCTCCCTCTCTCCCTCCCTCTCCCCTCTCTCTCTTTCCCTCTCTCCCTCTCTTCCTCTCCCTCTCTTCCTCTCCCTCCCCCTCTCTCTCTCTCCCTCTCCTCCTCCCCCCTTCCCCTTCCCCCTTTCTCTCCCTCTCCCTTTCTCCCTCCCTCTCCCCTCTCTCTCTTTCCCTCTCTCCCTCTCTTCCTCTCCCTCTCTTCCTCT
>NW_021604643.1:1060282-1063527 GCF_004785775.1 Grammomys surdaster | reverse complement strand
CTCTCCTCCTCCCCCCTTCCCCTTCCCCCTTTCTCTCCCCCCATGTGTGTGTGTGTGTGTATGTGCCTGTGTGTGTGTGTACACTGTTACTCATGACAAACAGTCCTTAGTTTCAGAAGTATTTCCTTAGTAAACAGTGGTGAAATTGATGTTTAACAATAAAAATAATCTTTGCTGCATGTGAAATAAATGTTTACTTTCAAAATTCTGTTAAAGCATAATTCTATTCTTCTAACATTTCATTATTATTTGACCAGTAGCTGAATGCTAGAAAATAATACTCAAAATAAAATGTGTCATATTTTTCTCAAGGATCAAGTATAACACCTATATCTTTGTATACACATTTAACAATACACAAAAAGCATAGAACATTATCATTGACTATGCAATCACACATACATAAACATGCATACTTGGTCATTTTGAATATTTCAAATTGTATAATTTGACTTTATTGGAGATATTCTGAGTTTTTGATTAATCTCTCAATATTTAACAATTGTAGAGCAGATTTTTTTAAACATAAATTTTCACTTGCTTTAACTGTTAATAAATAATATTTGTGCAAATATTATTTTAAATTTATTTGACATCATAAGAATAAAATATTTTAATATTTAGGGATAATTTTGAAATGTTTGTGATGAACCCTGTTTAATAACTTTTAATTATTTAGAGAATTAGAAAATAGACTGACAAACACTTTGTTAAGTGTTTGTAATTTATTAGCAATGGCCAAATTTTAGAAGTCAGAATATTAAGAAAATACATCATTATTAAATAAAAAGGAAAAGTCATGTGTCACAAAGAAATGATAAAAAGGAACCATAAAATATCTCAAATAGCAGAGCAATCTTAAAACTGATGCTGAAACCATTATAATATTTGATTTCAAGCTATTACTCAAAAGCAATAGTAATAAAAAAAAGCATAATCCTGGCATAAAAGCAGACTCAGTAACTAGGATAATGTAGAGATATCCCAAACTAAATTTAAACATCTAGTAGTCAACTAGTAATTTATAATTTTACAAAAAACTAAGTCAATAGTATAATAACTTAAAAAAAGCATTGAGAAACAGGCTCATCACATATAAAGAAAGAATTTGGACTCTTCCTTTAAAGTATGGATGAAAGTTGGGTCAAAGTGAATGAAAGACTTCAATATAAAATTGGAAACTACAATGCTGTATCCTCAGAAGAAAGACTTCAATATAAAATTGGAAACTACAATGCTGTATCCTCAGAAGAAAGCATAAGATGCAACTCAGTGATTTTTTGGGGGGCAGGGTGGGAATCTGTCTTCCTTTTTGTTGTTAGTGGTTACAATCTTAGAAGTAAATAAGTAATATGAAAAAAAGACAAGCAAGACTTCATAAAAATAAAAGTGTTCTGCCCAACAAAGTGAGCTGTTACCTGTAGTTCAGGAAGAGCGGCTGGAGGAAAAGCAGACGATATCTGCAAACAATTTATCTTTACAAGGGGATAAATCTGAAATATAGAAGAAATAATGCAATACAATATAAAATATAAACTAAAGCAAAACCAAAAAGTATGTTCAAATAGGTAATTTACTTGAAAATGAAAATGTGTTCCTCATTAATATTTATGTTGGAATTCTGTAAGTTTCCAATTGCTGTATTGGCATATAAAAGTGAAAACACAGAAAAACACACTTTTCTTTTGATATATCAACTATTTGAAACTGACTTGAAATGATTTTTTAATAAAAGGAATTTCAACGTAAAGTAGTGATTATGATATGGCTTCAGTTTTGATTTCCTCTAAGTATTCATTTTACTGCACACTAACAAGATTTCATCCAATTGACACAGATTTGTCATTCATAACAATATTTAGCATCCTTGTAAAACAAATTTGAGAAACAATATCAAGTGTTTGTGGCTAGAATGTACATATTGTGTTTTTAAACTCATCTATACTACTGTAACATAGTTAAAATTTCATCTTCAATAATCTAAAATATGATAATATTAAAGTACAATTGTGTTGCTAAATTATTTTGCAACAAGTACTTTTAAACTGAGTTTTTAACTTCAAAATGATAATGTAGACTATATGCATAAATGTAACTAGATAGATTATATGCAGATAGGTGATTTTGATAAATAGATGATTAATAGATGATAAATAGAGATGATAGATAATACATAGGTAGATAGGTAGATAGATATAGATGATAGATAGATTATAGATAGATAATAGGTAGGCTGAAAGAAAGATAGATGGATAGATAGATAGATAGATAGATAAAAGATGAGTATCCTAGTTTACTTTCTATTACTGTGATTAAGACCAAGACCAAGCTGAGCTAGACCATCTGCATATATATTTTGGTTTAAATATTGTCATAAGATTCCTGAGTGTAAAAACTAGTTGGTTTCTGATTCCTGTACTTTCTTCCTGGGTATCATTCTTATGTTTGTTTTGTCCAATTCCTTTGTGTTATTTTTGTCTTATATTTCATTACTTTTTTATTAATACCTTTTACAAACATAAAGGTGAATAATTGAACAGGAAAGATTAAATAGGCTGGACTATGGCAGCACAGAACAGAGGTGAGAAAAAGGAAAGAATAATTCACAGTTTACTAAAGTAAAGACATTGCCAAAAAATTATATGGAGTCATACTACTGTAGAAGCTTCCTAAAAATACACATACAAACATATAAAAGGAATGCAAATGCAGTTTCCTATAAAGAAACAGCAATGCCCAGAAAAGACATCACAGGATGATTAATAAAATTCTCAGTACAAAGAATTGGTGATCTCTTTATACTGTGGTTACCCCTTCAGAACTTGACAGTAAAACTTTGTTGAAGAAGACAACCCCACAAATGAGTCACAGAACATGAAAGCATCAAACCTGTATTGAGCCAGTAGTATTAAACCAATTCCTAATGACTACTACTGCTCTGTGCATAGATTAATGCATTTCACAACTCTCATCAGAGAAGCCTCTCTTTATAGAGGATGTGGATGAACACAGTGATCCACAAGAGATGGAGGTGTAAAAAATAGAAGATTATAAAAAGCTCAGCCCTTGGTGTGACCTTATATCAGGAGTTATTTCAGAAGAGTACATGGAAAGATTTTAAGAGCCAGGTGTTGCATGTAACTTTTGCTACCCTGCCTTAAGTCCAGGAATAGACTGCACAAACAGCCCCTAACCCTAACCCTCACCCTCACCCTCACCCTCACCCTCACCCTCACCCTCACCCT
>NW_021604643.1:1050337-1060272 GCF_004785775.1 Grammomys surdaster | reverse complement strand
ACCCTCACCCTCACCCTCACCCTCACCCTCACCCTCACCCTCACCCTAACCCTAACCCTTAAAGTCAGGGGTAATGGGTGACTACAAAAAAACAATGTGTTGTGTATATATCAGGACTGTTGCACATATGAACTCAGAGCAGTTGTTAGAGCACATGTAAGAGCTAGCAAGTATGGTTGGGGAAGGTGGTCAGAAAGTTCCTTCTCTAGCTAAACAGCTGTTGGCAATTGATTGCTGCTGGGTGAGAGATAGTCATTTCTATTTAAGGGTGTAGTCCTTGGTAGGAGAAGCATGATCCAGTGGATGGCCACACAAATTGGACTTAGTGTGTTAAAAACATGAAAAAAGAGGGCACAAAAAATGGGTAGGAAGCAAGAGCAGTGTTATTCTGGAAGGATTGAGGGAGCTAAATACGATCAAAATTCTCAAAGATTTAATAAGAAACTTTTAAAACCAGATCACAACTTACAAAGTATGAGGATGTATTTATCTGGTATACAGTTCTACATCACAATCCATCTTTGAGGGAAGCCAGGCCAGGAGCTAAGATTAGAACCCAAATGTGGAACTGAGGCAGAGCCGCGGAGTATCATTGCTTACTGAGCTGCTTCTCCTGCTTGCTTAGCTACCTTTCTTATATAACCTAGTATCACCTATTCATGGATGACACTATCAACCATGGGCTGGGACTTCCACATCAATTATTAATTTAAACAAAAGCCACACAGATCCCTCTTTCCCACTAACTTCAGCTTGTGTCAATTTCACAAAAATCTAAGCAGCATAACAAATCTAAAACTATGAATAATCATTGCATGTGGGAATGTTTTATTAATATTTTCTCAGTAGTAGAATGCAAGGTCTGCTGTTAATTACCTCCTGGGTTTTATCTGTTTTGTCTCGCTAGGGACTTAACCTTAGGCAAATAGTTTGATACTGAGTTACAGCCCTATTTCTACATCCTTAATTTGGATCCATCCTTTGGGCCATAAGCTGTAACTATCCCTCATTGACATGAAGAATGAAATAAGATATCTGAATGATATTTTAAATGTTCACATTAGTTGGATGTCCACTTTGTCCAAACTTATCTCAGCACATATTTTATTTATTTATTATTTTTTTCTTAGATTTGGCCATTTACTTCAAATGTTCTGCTCATGGCCTATTGATCAGTTCTTCAACATCCAGAACAAATGTCTCTTCATGCAATCATATTTTCAAATATTTCAAAGAGCAAATGAATATTCTTAATTTTTAAAGATCAGTATTTTCCATTTTTGTTGTTCAATGATTATCATAATGAAACAGAATAGACTTGTATTTCAAGGTCAAAGACACTGCTCTATAACATATACCCCTGTTGAAATTATTGCCATCTGATCTAGTATCATTGTGTGCTTATGTGAGCTTATGGAAGCTCACTAGCTTTCCATAATATTTTCAATGATCCATATTTATCTCAGGGGTTCTCAAATATTATGCTATATTACAGACTATCCTTAGGTTTATTGCCAGAGTTTAATAATAGTATGAATTTTACTTTAAGTAGAGGTTTTTAAATACACTGCTAAAATAGTTTGACAAGCTGCTGAGCACAGGAGGTCACAAAAATGTGGGGTGTAACTTTGTCTGAGTCACAATAAAATATTAAATTTATACTAAGGGGAAAATCTAGTGTGTATTAAAATATGTAAACAGTCTGCTGTTGTTGAGCAGGAGAGCAAAATATATCCAACATTGACACAGAATTGAAGGGCAGCCAATGAATCAAATTTAGTCTGTGGATGCTTTCCTAGACACTGTAAATCATTGTTATATCACTGTAACGCCAACATCATAATTGTTACTGAATTCTCTGCTTTGGCTTTTAGATTCACATTGCTTCTGTGTGTGCCTCTAATCTATCTAATATTCATCCAAAATCTCTCATCTGCAATTCTGAAATTAAAATGTTCTGACAACCAAACATTTCATCTTAATTCATTTAATGATAAATCTGATCTGAACTGATTAGTCCCATTTAAAGTGAAAAATTCATACATTCTGACAAGAGATAATTTCATGTATTTGATTATGAAATGTTACTACAAACCCTCTGGAAGATTCATGCAATATAAAAAGCATCTATTACTTCTCAGATGTCCAACATATTCTGGATAGTAAATCATACCTGAATCTTGAATTTTATGGATTATATGCCTTTATTTAAAACTCAGCAGCAGACTGAAACAGATGCAGAGACCCATACATTGGATGGAGCTCTAGGAGTCTTATGGAAGAGTTAGGGAAAGGATTGAGTTCCCAGGAGGGAGTATGAATTCTACAGTAAGACCAACAGAATCAACTAACCTGAAACACTGAGGGCTCTCAGAGACTGAACCACCAACTAAAGAGCACACACGGGCTGGGAATAGCCTACCTGGCACATATGTAGCAGATGTACAATTCGTTTCTCATGTAGGTTCCCCAATAACTAGAGTGGGAGCTGTATGTAAGAATGTTGCTGTCATTAGATTCTGATTGCCTAACTGGGATGCCTTATCTGGCCTCAGTGGGAGAAAATGTGCCTACCCCTGGAAAGAATTCATAGGCCAGGGTGGGGGACACCCAGGGGGACCTCTATCCTCTCAAAAGAGAAGGGGAAAGGGACTCTGTGAAGGGGGCAGTGATCATGTTGAAAAGTGAATACATATTTCTTAAATGACAAAAAGAAATATGTATATTTTTTTTTTTTTTTTTTTTTTTTTTTTTTGATATATATTCCAATACAAGCCTTATAATGTCATAAAATATATATCAAAATGGAAAACTCAGAATGGTTGATATTCAACATATTTTTTCCAAAATATAATTATGACCCTCTGTGCTTCTTTAATTTCTTCATGATTCATTACTATACTCAGAACCTGTGCTGGCTTGTATCTGCTTGATCGAGGGAGTAGCACTGGATGTACCTTTGTTGGAGTAGGTGTGTCACTGTGGACATGGGCTTAAATACCTTTGTCCTAGCTTCCTGGAAGCCAGTCTTTGGCTTGCTGTCTTTGGAACAAGAGCTAGAAGTCTCAGGTCCTCCAGCCCCACATCTGCCTGAACACTGCCATGCTCCTGCCTTGATGATAATGGACTGAACCTCTGAACATATAAGCCAGCACAATTAAATGTCATCCTTATAAAAGTTGCCTTGATCACGGTTTCTGTTCATAGCAGTGAAACCCTAAGACAGAACACAATCTCTCTGTGTCATCATGTTGGCCCATAGTCATCATTTTTTAATCCCAGATCACACCAGCACTTGCCTATACCTCAGTGCACTACTGTCCACGTGACTTGTCCATCTTCCGACATATAGATGTCCTCAGGACAAGTCATGCACAGGAGTCTCAGGACTTGCATATTCCTCCACCCATGGATGTTCCCAGAAATTATTCCATCTTCAATGTTGGGATGTCTCTAGGGTTTGTCCATGTGTTGATCGATGCACAGCTTTTCCCAGCACTTTCCATGCTATTTTGTAGCTTGCTGATTTCCTGTATATGTATATCGGCTTTAAATGCTGCTTTTTTTTCTAGTAAAAGAGCCAAACATTTATTCTGTGCCATGTGTTCTAATGACCTCTTTACCTTCATTGTGCTAATAACCTTCTGTTCTACTTGTATGACTTAGCTTCTCAACCTTAGTGCATCATCACATTATAGCAAAACAGACACAATAAATATTTACTTAATGAATGCATTCAAGAATCCATGGAGCATAGATGTTTCTAATTAAATATGACCATGGTAGGAGATAAAATTTGTTGACATAAATTTTCATTGGTATATCTTCACTGTACATAGGACCAGATTCCATGGGCTATTTTTATACAGATATGTAATATAATCTATATATAACAGTGCTAGATATAGCTTCTGTGATTTAAAACAATCAACAAATAGGGTACATTCTCAAGTAGACTTTGGGTTTTGCATGTTTCAATTTCTAGTAAAAGCCAAGTAGAAATTTCAGAAGTTTTTTTATATAACCCCTGGTCCACAAAACTCATGGAGCTACAGTGACATATCTGATTTCCCAGTGTTCATGGTTTCCACTAAGGTTAACTCTTGGCTACACTGTTTTCCTGACACTACTTCTTTGTTTGTACTGTCAGCTCAATCCAAAAGGTAGCAAAAGCTAGCAGAAAGAAAAGGCCGCCATACAAAATGACTATCACATCAAAGTACTGAGTGTTAGCCTCAAATTGAGGCTAGTCTTAACTACAAAATATGTTAGAAAAATTCTGAATGCTAAATAGAAACTACAGAACGCAGTAACCTACCTGTTCCTTTCTCTAGGGCATAGGCAGCTATTAAACAGTGTTAAAATGAAAATAAAGATCCTTAGAGTTTTTATTTATTTAGTGGAGCCTATTATTATACTCTGAAGGCAACAGAGAAGGATATCTAGATTCAGGCTCATGAAGTAAACCAAGCAGCTGAATTATGTAGTCAAAAAAAAGATTTATTTATACCAATCACAGAAGAATTTCTTGCAAATAATTTTTTACACCAGTCACGGCATGGTACATTTTCTACCATTTCACAACAGTCCCTCTGGCATAGTACCATTATAGCACTGATAAAAATTGTTGTAAAGGAATATTGGTACACGGCTGGAGAAATGGCTCAGTAGTTAAGAGCACTGGCTGCTCTTCCAGAGGTCCTGAGGTCAATTCCCAGCAACCACACATGGTGTCTCCCAACTATCTGTAATGCGACTCAATGTCCTATTCTAGTAGATCTGAAAACAGTGACAGTGTACTCATATACATAAAATAAATAAATAAAATAGAAAACAAATATATTGGTACAAGCCATTTTAACAGTCTTGGCTGTTGCCCAATCATAGGAGCCATATTTGTGTCTTATCAGAAGGTAGCTTCAACTCTGAAGAACATTGAAAGTGGCTGGTGCTGATATATTGGACGATTTGTTTTTAGAAGAAAAGCAGACAGGACATGAGAGAAGAATCTCACAGCTGTCAATTATATAGAGAAATCATCCCGTCCATCAACAGATATGCATATGTACAGGAATTATACACATGACAGGAATTCTTTTTTTTGGACAGGAATTCTTACAATAATAATTATTTACAATATTTACCACCTTCCCCACCCCATTCCACGTGGAGAGGAAGAGGTACAGTACGTTACTGTGATCTCTGTCTACATTTAAGATACACTATTATCTTAACAAGGTCTTGTAGATGAGACCAGACTCGATCTCAGGATAGCAAATAGTACCTTGATGTCATATCAAGTTCAACCTCAATTCTCTTTTAAAAAATCAGTTAGATGTCTTAGTAAGGTAGTTGTCTTAGCTAGTTACCCAGTGAATTCAATTAGTGCTGCCCATATGCATATAAGTATGTTGCCATGGAATGAAGCATGGTGAAACACTCCTAAAGCAAATCTATTCTTCTTCCAATTGATCCATTAATTGCTAATAGCTCCTCTGCTAGAAATGGGGTCTTGGGAACTGCTTCTCCATCCATGCTGTAATGTTTAACTGGCTTCATCCTGTTCGGGTAACCACAGATGCTGTGAATTTATGTGTGCAACAGTCATGTCATTTCAGGAAGACATTTCCCAGCCTTCCTCTGCAACCTGTGGATCTTACATTCTTTCCACCCAACCATCTTCTGCAAGGTTATTTGAATCTTATGTGGGGGGCATTGATATAAATTTATTGAAGAGGACTCTTCCCATGACTTATTGTAAGTACCTTAAACAGGAATGAGAGTCTATGTTAACAACTACTTATTATAATAAGGTTCTTCTTAGAATAAGGTCAGCAGCAAAAATCTCTATATATAAAGATAAATATTTCAAAGGCAATATTCAGTGGATTTAACGTATCCTCCACAGGAGGGAATTCATAACTACTCTATAAGCAAACCTGGTCAAAAACCATGGTTAGGGAACTCATAGGCCATAGGAAAGAGTCTAAGGTTGATTTTATAATTTCAACTAGGTAAATCTTAAATGAATAACTCATATTTTCTTTCCTTTTGCAACTTAACACTTCAAACTGGAAAAGACATTTTTTCATAGAATGATAAGGTTCTCATAGAATTCAGACCTATTCTATAAACCTGGTTAAAACCCATGATTAGAGAAGTCAAAAGCCCCAGGAAACTATAAGGTTGATTTTATAGTTCTAACTAGGTAATCTGGAATGAGTAACTCAGATTCTCTTTCCTTTTGGAACTTAACATTTACTGGAAAAGCCATTTTATCATAGAATGATAGGATTGACTGGTACCATATCAAGATAAGATTATATTGTCTTTTTATTAAGATTATATTATCAGTTTAGGTTTCACCTACACAAGAGCAACTCCACCTCTTCTTATATCTATCATCCCCTATAATTACTTGTAACGGCTTACTAATTAGTGATATTTCTGTTAAGCTAATGTTTGCGTGTGTATTATGCTACTAGACCATCAAAATTACTGACTCAACTCTATAAATGATTTTGTGTAATAAAACTTCAATAGACATCACAAATGATTAGGAACAAGATATTTCATGTGTCAAGACAAAGAGGCAGAGATATAAAGCAAGTAATTTGAACACCATAGAGTGCTGTTTTTAATGGAGCTCACAAAACCATTTCACTGGGGTTGAGAGAAAAACAAGACAGCAATGCTACATCCAAATGCTACATCACTAGGAAGTAAAAAAGGAAAAGTTATACTTTTTTAGAGTTAGAACTAAGAAAAATAGCAGGCTTAGCAGTGATGACCTCTAAGCAACTTTGCAGTACAGAAACTTCTAGGCTTATCTTTTAAAAGTTTCTGTAATGACTGTCATAAAAATTTACTTTCTGCGCTACCCATGAATAATAGCACAAAGCCAAAGGGAAGATGGAGAATTTGGTGTTAAAGTTCTGCATGTTAGACATAACAGCTTACAACATTCGTTATTTATACATATCTTTTAAAGAATATTCACAATAATCTTCCTTTAAAATATTTGTTTCTTGGCAACATGTAAAATCCATGGAGACATGAGATGTTATTTTGGTCAGCCTCATGGAGAAAGCTACACGTTTTGTCATCAGTAAGCAAGCTAAAGGGAGGTAGAGGGGTTAAAGTCTTCATAGGCAACACCCAGGATCAAACCTCATGTTGTGATGGATGTTTGAGTGACAACATCTATCCACATGTGTGATGATTCATGTAATAATTTTTTGATTTTTTTCAGAATAAGAGCTTCACATTTTTTTCTTTGTGGTTTTCTGAAAGAATAAATTTTATTTTATTCTTTGAACTTGTTAGCTCTTCAATTTGGAAAAGAATTTGTGTCATTTTCATTATAGGACCTTCAGTTCTGTGGTTTGAATGTTCAAAGTATGATGAGCCACTGTTGGCATCTTAATTGCAAGCACTATATTTCTTATTTAAAAATACCTTTTATTGTTACTTAATAATGAATTGAATACTTACTTCAATATTCTCAGTAACACATCAGACTCTCAGACATGGCAGTAGAGAGTTAGCAAATGAGAGGAGATCTGACATCCTACAAACTTTGGCCTTGGAGTCTCCGGTTTTCTCTTCCTTGGTTTTTCTTTCTAAATACTATATATATGGAAATGTTCTCTTAAATGTAGTTTAAGAAAAAGAACATCTTTAAATTTTTAAATGTACATTACTAACCTGGAAAGTAAGTCAGAAATGAAAAGAAATAAAGAAGATATGACTTTTGTCATTTAAAGTATTTAAGTCATGAGGGCCATATGAAAAAGTTATATTTCTGAGTTTACATTAATAATCTTTCCCCCACTTTTTTTTTGCCTCAATCACAGTGGCCCAGGGAAAGATCTGAAATGTTCATAAATGATTGTAAATGGCCTATGCTAGCTGCTACCACATTCAATTTACCCTTGAGTAGGAGCATTTTAACCTTGGCACATACTGAACATCATTTCCTGTCAGCTTCAAAGTGCACACTTAAATCCAATTCCTTCAGATAGTTTCCTCAGCTTTCCTGCCTTCTGAAGAGAGGAAAGTTTATTGATGTCTCTGTCTGTACCTAGAAATCCAGTGCCTGTGTTCTCAAAGACAACATTTTAGCTGCCCGAGTGTTTGCTAATCACACTTAATAATCTTCTTTGAGTAATTTCTTAATGGCATTAAAGCACAGTCTATCTGATCTATAGTCCTTATTATAACTAATTTCTTCACTCAGCCATCTCCAGTCCAACAGTGTAAGAGGAGTTTTACTAGTCACCATTAATACCGCCATAAGACACACAACAAAGTGGTCATCAACATAAAAGGTCAAACTCTCTTGTGTCCCAGGAACAGTGAAGGGGGCAGTGATAGAAAACCCAAAGAAGCAATGAATTCTAGAGAAAAACATATGCAGACACAAGGGAATAAATGGCTTGAGATATATATGGGTTACCAAATATAAATCTGAATTAAGCATTACAGAATACACTACCACTTTAAGCTCACATATGCATGTCAGTCACTGCAGCCTGTATGCAACTACTAGAACATTTATTACTGCAGTAAAGACTTCTGGGTTTTCCCTAATGTCCATTTTTAAAATTCTATGTGTGGCAGCCAACACAGTCATTGCATGGCAGTAAAATTAAAAGAGCAGACATAATCCATTTTAAATGTTGTTGATATCACTATGAAATGATTTTTTTGTGAGTTTTCATCTAAAATTAGAATCTGAGAACTAAAATTGTGTTCTCTATTTCTCCTTTCTGGGAGTTATACATAGTCCATACTGCGTGACAGTTGACTTTCATAGCCTAACTGACTAGATTGGAGAATCTTAGGAGACACAACAGTGAGTGTGTATGTAAGGGTACTTTCAGAAGGCGTTAACTGTATAATAAAGACCCACCCACACTGAATGTAAGTGGCAACCAACACTCCATTGGATGGAGATCTGAAATAAAGAAAATGGAACAAATAAGAAAAAAGAGAAAGAAAAAGAAAGGAAACATGAAAAAGAAAAACGAAAAATGTAGACCAAGGGAAAGCAGCATCTGTCTCTCTGTGCTTCTCTCAAGCATCTCTGGCAATGTGAAGAACCATTCCCACTCTGCAATTCTGCTACCAGGCTGTCAGCCACCATGTGCTGTGAGCCAAAGCACTTCTTTCCTTAAGTGACTCTTCTCAGGTGTATTGTCATAGTAGCGAATAAATAACCAACACTACTTGTAAAATTATTATTTGGTTAGTGCTCTCCAATAAGTTTTTTCTTTGTTGACTCTAATTTAAGACAGAAATTTCAATTAAATAAACTGTTTCAAAGTTAATATAGACACATATTATGTCAACACAAATAAAACAATATTAAAAATAAAGTAGAGAATTTAATTAATGAACCATACAACAGCAAAATGGCCAAACAAGATTTTGGACATTTTCTTTCAGGTACAGCAGAACTCTAACTCTAATGAAATTATAATTGTCCTCCAGAATGTCACAGAGGTTATAAGTTGTAGGTCATACCTGCTGTTAACAGCTTTTGGTGTTCCATAAACCAAAGCAGAAGCCACAGATCTTTAGAGGAATCACATTTAACAAATCTGGAGAGATACATAACCAGTTATAAGCACTACTCCCCTGAGAGAGGACCAAGGTTCCGTTTCAGCACCCACATTGGGTGGCTTACAACCTCATGTTATTCCAGTTCCAGAGACTCTGAGCCTGGCCTACACAGGTACCTGCATGTGAATGATGTACATTGTGGTAGATGGAATAAAAATGACCCGATTAACTCACATATAGAATGCTTAGCACCAAGACATCCAATGATTTGAAAGAATTAAAGGGATTAAGAAGTTTGGCCTTGTTGGAGGAAGATTGCCACTGCTTGTGGGCTGTGTGGTTTCAAAACTCATGGCAGGCTCAGCCTG
>NW_021604643.1:946183-1049937 GCF_004785775.1 Grammomys surdaster | reverse complement strand
TCTCTCTCTCTCTCTCTCTCTCTCTCTCTCCCAGCATATCAGGATGTGGCAATCACCTACTGCTCTAGCACCTGCTGGCATGCTGTCATAATCTCGACCTTGATGATAATGAACTAAACTTCTGAAACTGTAAGCAAGATGCCAGTTACATTTTTTTCTTTTATAAAACTTGCCTTGTTGGTGATGTAACTTCACAGTAATAGAGCAATGACTAAGATAAACATGCACACATGCATACATAAGAGCATTCATATACACACAAATATATTTTTAAAAAATCTTAAATGAAGTCATATTTTATTTGGGTATCTGCAACTGGTTCACTAATAAAGCTGTCACATAGGAAAAGTCACGAAGAAATGCGTCTCTTTTTAATTTCAAAAGGCTGAAAAGACAGCCACTAGGATTTCTACACACCTGAGGTTCTACTTATGGGATAAAGAAGCCAAAGGCCTCTTTGCCACTGCTTCAGTTCTCTTCAGGAGAAGATATCAAACAACCTATAAGTACCTTTCTCACGCTATTACTATCATCCTTGCCTAACCAAACAGTGGAAATGCCAGCTTTGGGGCTGCTTGCTGAGCCTATGAAAGAATCTGTGATAATTTGAACAGGTTTGGCCCCCATAGACTCATGTGTTTGAATGCTTGGCCAATGGGGACTGCCACTATTAGGAGGTGTGGCCTTGTTGGAGTAGGTGTGGCTTTGTTGGAGAAAGTGTGTTACTATGGGGGTGGGCTTTGAGATCTCTATGCTTAAGCTCTGTCAAATGTGGAAGGAGCATCTACCTGGCTGCTGGTGAAAAACAAAGTTTCCTCCTGGCTGCCTTTGGATTAAAATATAGAACTCTCATCTCCTCCAACACCATGTCTACCTGTGCACTGCCATGGTTCCCTCCATGATAATTATGGGCTGAACCTCAGAAACTGTAAGCTAGCCCTAATTAAACATTTACTTTAATACGAGTTGCCTTTGTCATGGTGTCTCTTTCCAGTAATGAAATTTTAAGACAAAATCCTGCTTTAGAACAACAATTACAACCACAATAAAAAAACAAATGGCAATATTGTTAGGATAAATATATTTTCTGCCTAATTTCTAGAGAAGAAAGATTTTGAAATTTGTATCAATTTCTAAATATGGCTATAATTCTAATTGCAAGGCTCATAGATCATCCATTCAAGGGAAGAAGTTATCACCAAATTTGGCAGATCTAGAAAAACAGAGCTGACCTAATAATTAGTGGGTTAATCATTAACAATTATTTAATATGAATAACAATGAGGTTCTTAGACTAAACTGGAAGAAACATTAAAATTAAATGTCCAAAAAGGTAAAGTTTTAAAAATGTTTTATAAAATGAAGAAAATGCATTTTTTAGCAACATGTTGGCTGTATGACCATGTATGTAAATGCTTAAGGGAATATTCCTTTATCCAGAATGTGAATAATATATTATCTTAATAGGATAATATTGTTTTGTGGCAATTATATTGAATAGCTTGTGCAAAAATCTTTATAAATTCTGCAAAACACAAAAAGATAATCAATCAATAGATACCAAATTAAAGCAACCTTACAGTTAGAACATTAATGTTATGGAACAGTATTTGATCATTCAAAAAATGGTCATGTTATAATTTGTATATAGAAGAACCATGATAAAAATGTACCTTTAATATTAGTTTTGTTTTAGGGATGAACATAAATAAATAAAAGTTAATCAAAAAGTATTCTCAGTGTTGAAATGTTGCCAGTTTTTTTTTTTTTTGGTTTGTTTCCATACTTCATAAGATTTTTTTTTTAAATTTTTCTTCATCTGTACACTTTTTTTCCAACGTAATATTTTTATTGACTACTTAGGAATTTCATTTATAATGGACTTTAATCAGACTCACTTCCCAGTCTTCCCAGTTCCACATCCCCACCATTGTGACCTCGCTCCCCCCCAAAAAAATGAAGGAGATAACATATGTCAAGTCCAACTTTTGTTATCTGTATACTCCTGGAACATGGTCAGACTCTCAATGGCCAGCCCTTAAAGAAAACTAAATACTTCTCCATACCTAACCCTACCAGAAGTCATCAACTCTGAAGAGCTACATTTCAACATGCCTATCACAATTTTTGAGAACTCCCTTCAATAAGTTCCTGTCTAGACTATTTCTTTTTCTTTCTTTCTTTTTTATGATGTGTATGTATTGGAAAAGAGGTTGTCACAGAATCTTTCTGTATCTCTCATAACTGTGAACCTACAGTCATCTATATCACTGCAAAATAAGTGTCCTTGCATTTTAGAGATCATGGTTTTCTACATAATTTTTGGGGACAACATGGACAACAGATATCTACATGGTCTCTGGGAGAAGCATGGAGCAAGGACCTCAGCACGGACTGCAGTGGCAGTACAGATCATGGGAATCAACATAGCTTTCAGCTGCAGCATAGACGATAGACATTAACATGACTTTCAGTGGTAACATGGCCACAGACAACAACATGGCTTTAGGCAGCAGCACAGGCCAGTGTGCAGCATGGAGACTTTGCTGCTCATCCTGTTGGAAAAGGTACAAAAGTTTTAATGACAAACTTTATGAAAGCTAATTGGCTGGCATCTGATCTTCTGGGACTGAAATATTTGACTGAGGTAAAAATGGACAGGGTTGAAATAAAGCTAAAAACCTTTCAAACTTTGTTTGGCAAAGAGAGGAAAAGCAAGGGTATAGACATGTGTGTGCATGCGTACACACACACACACACACACACACAAACACACACACACAAAAAGACAAAAGAAAATTTGTATTCTTATACATTGAGTAGATAATAATTCTCTGTAGCCCAAAGAAAAAAGATTAGATTATTATTTGAAATATTTAATCCTTGCACTAAAGTTGAAAAATACAAGCCTATTAGGTAATTAAGAGATGAAAGTTTTTTCTAAAAGTAACTGTTTATTATGGACCTATATGGTGAGTATTGTAGGCTATTGTATCTCTTTTCAAAAGCCATACAATGGGCAAACAGAACTATGTGCACAGAAGACTTGTTTGATACATTTGTACTTTCACCATTTATGTTTGACTCATTGAAACTACATTGCTGGATGTAAAAAGATTTCCGAAGCATACTAAAAATTGGATATAATAAAAGATTAAAGAATGCTGTGCACTCTCAAAGTGGTTGTGCAATCCAGAAGACCATGATTGCCCAGGCTTTCAGTGAATAGATCATTGAACTAAGAATGCACTACAGGGACAAAATAAGGCCATTATTGCCTGAATTTCAAATGACTTTCATAGACCAGTGCATGAGAAACTTGTACCCAGTTGGTTGTACTATACTGGAAGGTTTTTGTGGAAGCATGTCACAGGGTCATGCTTCCAGGGGCAGGATTTGCACCTTCTTATGTGACCTATGCTCTGCTTCCTGGCTACCATGTAGTAAATTACTCTGATCTACAATGCTGCATGGTGAGGTTCAGAACAGCTTGGAATAGCGTGAGATATAGTTTTAAAACAAACAACAAACAACCAAAAAATGTATGAAAATAAAACAGAAAAAAATCACTTGGAGGTGGTGTTCCAAGTGTGTGGTGTTTTGTTCTGTTGCAGTGACAGTTGCATCTTCTGCCTGTTTTATCACCAGTGATCCTCAGAGAAGCATAACACAGAGAAAATTATTGGTGATCACAAATTTGTTTATACTGACTCAACTTTTGAGATTTCTTATCAACACAAACTTTAATTCTATATTGAATCTCCTTTTACACCACCACACAGCAAATAGTAATTAATGGGATAATATACATACAATTACCTAACAATTATTTCTTTTTTTCCCTCTTTTACCACTTCTTTCTGTTCCTACAACTATTCAATAACCCCCTCCCTTCCCTCCCTTCCCTTTCCATTTCCCATCTCTTCCCTTCCCTTCTATTCTACTCTTTTTCTATTGTTCTTAAACAATACTTTGTCTCATTTTAAATAAAATTGTGGAAATGTATAAGCTTTTTATAGTAGAATTAAACTGTCAATGATACAGCATTAACTATAGTAGTAAAATCTTCTTCAGTAAATAGCTTCTTTTAATATTGTTGGGAGCATTTGGGTTTCCCATGATTTTTAACTTCTAGTTAAAACTGTTGGTTAAAATGCTGGTTATGTAACACTACATGCCAATGTGATTTCAAGATGATATCATTTGTTAATCTATAAATTTTAAAATTGTAAGACTGGGACTGGAGAGATGGTTCAGAGATTAGGAGCATTTATTCTTGTAGTGGGCATGAGATAGGCCCTAAGTACCCATATCAGGTAGCTCACAACCATCAGTTACTCTTGATCAAGATCTGACATCTTCTTGTGTCTACCTCCCATACATGCACATACACAAGATAGATAAATCTAAAACTTTAAATATAAGACTAACCTAGATTATCATGGGACTTCCTATGTACTTTCAGGAGCCCTGATAAGTGCATAAGGGAATAAAAAGTTCAGACATTAGCATGCAGCTTGAGAAGATATCAACATGCTCACATTGGCCTTATGAGTCTGTGAAAGAGATTGAGAAATTAAATGATGTATACATCTATTGGAAACTGAGGAGCCATTTATTCAATGCAGTCAATGGCAAGAATTCTTAGACAATGCCCACACTGACTTCTGAATACAGTAATGCTGTATCAATTTCTGGTTAAAGCAATCTGTGAAATGCTCTGAAGACTGTGTCTTCTAGTCATAGTCTCTCCTATCCAGTTCGTTCTTAAACAGAATCCAAGGTTTTCCCTTATAGCTCCACCCAAACCAAACTTCTCAAGCCTATCAACAGCAGATGCTACTGTACACGCGTACGTACTCTTGGAACTCAATCACAGCACACTACCTCCATTACTTTCAGCTCAACCGCATGGGTCTGAATAGGAGTAAAAGCTAATCACTACCAGGAATTTAGAGGGCAATGATCAATATACTGAATTTTGAATTTTATAAAGAGATACAGTTCACAGATAATTTGGTGCTTGATGTGTTTTCATCATCTCTTAAAGCCACACAGTAGACAGAGAGATTTAAGAACCCAGTGTCTCCTTCCATTTCCATATGCTTTACTAGCCTTTACAAAGACATGGACCTTTTTTAAATGGTTTAAGTACTGATGGGGTTTGTAGAATTGAGAAGAGTGGTAATGTGAAAGAGTTGACCAGAGTAAAGGACCTATGAAAATGTTATATAAAAATCTACATGTGTACATGCCTTGGCACACATGTACATTTGTAGAAAACAGGTGTGTATACTCATATCACACAAATAAAATGAAATACTTTTTTAAAATAAAAAAGCTATAGGGAAGATCTCTTTCAAGGTTAGATCATGCAACTCCTAGAAGCCGCTATTTCATAGACAAAAAATTGAGGTCCATGTGTGAGGTTACCTCATCATAGTTGTTGGTCAGGGATCTTGAAAATGATACAGGCTCTTTTCACTCTTCTTGTTTACCCACCAGAACTAGATAATAAAAAGTGGCTTTGATAATATCACTCACTTTAGTTGCAAGATATAGAAAAATCAAGCTGGGATTGGTCAGCATGCTTTTCCTTGTTGGATTACTTTTATAGTGCTGGAGGATACTAGGAAAAGAAAACTCATTCATTGTCTTTTGCCACTGTGAACCCTATGAATTGCAATACCAACTTGCCAAGCAAGATTTGCAAAAGCATTGCATAACTGTTAGGAGGCAACCATTCTCTCTCAGATCAGACTACATAGCACTCCAAAGAAATGAATACTCACCTAATAATGTAAACCCAATCTAAAAAACAAGCAAAGAAAAGCAAAACAAACAAATAAACAAACATTGCTTGGGAGATCAGATACCATGAAATAAAATTGTCTACAATTCTTTAGAAAGTTTGACATAGAGTCATATCTGATGAACAGACTTCTTTTAATGGACTCTGGGGCATTGGCTTTAGTTGTACACCACAGGTAAGCTCATCAGGCTCCAGGGTATAATGCTCTAAGCCTATGGTCACAGAAGTTCCTGGTTAAATGCAGAGGGTCATAACACAAAAGCAAGAGATAGAAATTTGAGAAATAGACCTGTAGGGAAGAAGGTGTGACAGTGTAGGTGAGAGGGGGATGCGAAGAAAGTAGGGAGAAGACAGTCAATAGAATAGATCCCAAACATGCATGAGGTTGTCTCTGAACACATTTAGTTTTTTAGAAATGAATAGAAATCCTCTTACTTCCAAAGAAATTCAAGAAATGCTTATTAGAAAACTACTATTAAAACAACTTAAAAAATTCATTCTTACAATAATTGCCATGTTTTGAGGACTAGGTATTATCTTAACAGAGTTCTATTTAAAAGCTCTAAATAACATCATGGGATAGATGCATATTATTGGCCTGTAAGGTAAGGCTTGTGCAAATGTATCATATATGTTAAGTGAACAATCTGTCTTTATATCCACAAGAATTAACCGTGATATATAGTAAAGATATAGGAATGGTAATATAGTTCAGTCTGAAATTGGAATTCAGAGCTCTTTGGCTTTCAAAAATGAATGGAGCCAATGACTGCATGGAGAATAAAGACTACATAAAGAACTGGAAAACCTCCAAGATAAATCTGGAAGAACAATGCTGTCATTTCTGTGGCTGAGTATCATACCCAAGCTACACATAAGCATTGTCTCTATTAACTGTAATTAAACTAAGAGATATGTTGCTGTTTCTATTGTATAGATAGAAACCTGTTCAATAATTTAAGAGTAGTAATTTGAGACTGAACCACAGTCACATGGAACGTTTGTTGAAATACAGAATTCCTGGGCCCCATATTCAAATTTTGATTCAGCAACTCTAGGCTAGGACTCCAAATCTTGCATTTTATCCAAGACCCCTGGTGATGCTATTGCTGGTCTGAGGCCACGGTTTTACAGGTGCTGGCTCGAGCGACTTGGCAGAAATCATTCACTTTAAATATACAAGAGGATTAGGTCATGAACATCGATGTGTCTGTATCAGATGCTGCATGCGTGCCCGCTTTGGGCTTCTCTAGGTGTCCTGCCTGTGAGTGAACGAGTTTAATACGTCTATTCACTCTGGTTTTTGCTCCTGTCCTTATCTAATTCACCTGTGGTTTTGCCACTTCTTTTCTTCTATAGCTGATAGAAATCATTGTGTTGTTTTACAAACACATCTGTCTCTGTATATGACACGTACAACATTTTATGTCATTGTCACACAGCTGGTCTTTAAGATATGTTCAAAAAACTTATTGAGCTTCTGTTCCTCAGGATTCAGAAAGTGAAAAAATATTATTGACGTTTGTTAGTTGAAAAATTCAGAATCCACAAATTTCCATCTACTGCACATTCTCTCCAAGGAAAAGCATTGAGATGCATCTTTCATTATCAAGGGTATAATGAAATAAGGCTATTAGAGAGTTTTTATTTAAAGTATGGTTAACCTTAATTTCAGAAATGATTCTCTAATCAGACATTAAAAGTAAAATTTTCATTAGTAAAGGCAGAGTCAAATTTTAAATTCTAATCAGATTGCTGATATTAATGGAGGGTACATATCCATACACATTAAGAAAAACTGAAATGGAAGAAAAGCAAAAATATTTCTCCTATTAATTCCAGCCCTGGGTTTGGACCCAGTGTCTCACTCAGGCCTGGCGGCTGTGATGTTGAATTTTGTAGAGAGACTCACCACTTTCTCAGTATGTACATCCCTAATAATTCCTCTCATGTAAGAGCAAGTCAGATTTATTGCACTTGCTAAGCAGGTGATGTCAAGTAACCTCATAGAAGAATCTTAAATGCAGGTATTTTGAAAGCTGACTCTCTGCTCTTCTTGCTAGGCAATGAACGCACAGCATTCATTGAGCACAAGTCCTGAAGTGACACTCCTTCTTTTACATAATAATCGAAGACACTTCTGAGACTGAGGCTTCCCGGACTTAACTAGATCACCCTAGGGCACTTGGAAAAGAAGTCCTGTATGCAGCAGGAGATCTTAAAAGTAGAACACAAATTTCACAGTCTTTTATACCAAGAGGGACCTCTCATTTGTGCCTGAGGTCTATTCAAATCTAAACTGACACAGCCCCCTCTTTTACACTTTTAACAACCAAACCTTTTGAATATGATTTACTTTTCTGATTTGCCTCTAAGGAACTCTCTCAAAGTGAACCAAATGTTTAACAGGGCAAATTATGTTATTTGTGTAAGAGGATTTCCGAAAACCTCTAGCACTGGTATTGTAGAAAATCACAGAGAAGAAATTATGGCAGTATTCAGTTTCCTAGCCAGAGCTTTGGGCAAGAAGTGCAGGAATGTCTCTAGTCCTAAGTGCTTTGCAGCAAAAAGGAGTTAACTCACTGTAGGAAAGGGGTCAAGCTTTTGCTGTTGGAAACAGACAAAGTTGAAAGCCACAAAGGCCTTGCAAGTAACTGGCTGCCCCAAGCACTAACCAAAGAACAAGCCCCTGTGAACTCTTTGGAGGGGTCTGTGGCCGTGTGTTCACTCTCTTCATATCCTTTTGCATCAAGGAAAAAGCATGATCCCAGACTTCATCTTCAAATACAGGGTTGAAGTCATGGACAGCCAGGGTCCTGCTCCTCACACCTGGACCGATAACAAGGTTTATACTACTCTGGTCATCAAGTTGTTGATCTCTTATGCATAGCACAGTTAGAGATATCTGCTTGTTCTATAATAGAAAAACATACCACTGTATCTGAGCACAAAGCATTCTAAAGATAAAAGTGCACCCCAAAGCTGAGCATGAACTTACTTTGTATCCGGAACTTAGCTGTTTAAATAATACAAACACATGCTTCTGCCGCCACCCTGTCTACTGATGCTCAATGTGACTTTAATGACAACAGTTTTGAATCTTAATGGCCACATCTGTGCAACATTGAAGCTTAGGATTTCAGTTCTCTCAATGAGTTTTACCAAACAATGGAAAATACTAAGTCCAATTATTTAGGAAAAAATAGGTTTTCATTCCTAACAGTAATGGCTTTCTAGAGCTAAGTTACAGTAATAGTTGTACAAGTCTTGGCTATTATTCATTTTGTTTGTTTTTCATTTACTGTATACTTCACAATCTAGAGTTAAATATACTCCATGTAATACAGGTAAGAGAAAACATCACAAATTCAGTGTATAGATATTTATTTCTTAAACTAATAATTATCATTATTAGAAAACAATGATTCTGGCTTACTTTATTTCTTAATGTATAACACCTATACTGTTTATTGTTATGGATAGTGATGTGAGAGATTTCCTCTCTTCTTGAAAATTTTATAATAAACTTCTTGTTACAGAAACTGGCTCAGACATTCTTGATATATTGTCATATTTAACAACTGATTGCAAATGAATAGATATAAAAATCAACTGGACCATATGGATAAATAAATCATTGCCTAATAGTTGTTCTAATAAACAATACACATATTTTACAAAGTATATGACCTTGAGGTGATGCCAGTTTTAATACAATATATTTAGGTGATGCTTTTCCAAGCCTCAGTATCTGCTCATTTATAAAAAATTAGTAAGTTAATTGTGATTGTTCAGGAAAAAATTTTCAGAGGCTCAAAAAGTAAAACTTGGACTCAAGCAATGTTTTTTTTTTCTTTTGTATGAAAGAGCTGATGACTACACATCACAAAATAGCTCTAAAATTAGAAAAACATGCTAAGACATTAAAGTTCAATGTGCCTAAGTTTTTAGTGAATAAAAGGATGCAACTAATCCTACAAATTAAAGTTATCTGAGTAGAAATGTGATGTTTCTTTTCATAAGAAATAGAGTTTGAGTGAAAAATTTTAATTTGTCACGTGATGTGATGAACATGGTATTCTCACAGTGTAAGTTCAAACTCTGTGCAAAGCAGAAGAGCTGCATCAAGCTTCCATTTCTGAGATGCAATCAACATGATAATGTTATTGGACAGATGATACTTGCTAATACTGTGAAGTAGAACATATACTATGGATAAGAAATTCTCCTTGGTAACTGATACATCCATTGTTATAAAATATAATACATTGAAGAAATAAGTTTTTATTTTTTATTTTTGCAGTAGGTTGTTTTTTTTAGCATTTAAAAATATATGCTTAGGGCTGAAGAAATGGCTTAGTGGGTCGATCTCTGCTGTGGACCATGAGGAACTGAGTTTGGATCACCGTCATCCATGTGAAAGTACACTGTGTAACCACAGCACTGTAGGCTCAAGAGACCAGTATATTCCAGAGCTTGTTAGCCAGTCACTTTAGATGAGCTATCAAGTTCCAGGTTCTGTGATTCAAAAAGACATCAACACTATGCACACACATGTGAATATATTACACATACACAGATTTTTGCATAATAATAATATTCAAGTTTCTATTCCTCTTATTTTTAGGAACACACTTCATGTATTAATCTCACTGCTATAGTTTTTCTAGTAGCTATATTTCAATATTAATAAAATGATTTTCATAAATTACTAGAGAAAAATGATTAGACATTCTCTAGTAAACTGGTAATCAGCCATGTTTAACAAAGGAAAACAAAAACAAAAAATGAGAAACATGGCAAACACACTGGTGTAATAGTCGCATGATTATTACCAGGATAAGTCCTTTTAAAAAGTGGATTTATGATCTACACCAAGCCTTGTATTGCTAACCTGGTCAAGAACTAATGACTGAGGAGCCTATATGTCTTCAGGAGAACTTATTACAATGTGCTTCTGCATAAGGGTATCTTGGTTCTTGGTTGGGCATGGGCCTGGAATCCCCCGAGACTCCAAGGGAGAAACAGCAGGTATTCAGCCACGTCCTCAGAACCCAGGGTCCTGATATGCAGTCTAGTCTCCATGGACCTACATTGTTCAGTCACGTAGGCCATTACAACCCCTCCCAAAGTGCACAGGTAGAGGGCATGACTACAGGCCTCAAGCTCTAGAGAGGTTTACATACTAATGAAGCATTCTTCCCAAAACCCTCCCCTTTTCTCCCTCCCTATTTAACTCAGGTCTGCCCTGACTTTCAAGGAGGGGAGGGGTATACATTCAGATCCATCTACCATCTGCCATGAAAATAAACCCTTTTGGAACCAAGTACTTTCTCGTGTCATTGGGACAGCACAGTGAATAATAGTGCAGAAGGCCTTTAAGGAGCTACTGTAGCACAACTGCTGTGCATAACTTACCACCTGGAGGAACTTTCTGTGTTCTCAGCCATCCTACCCACATTATAGTTGTTTTGCTTAATGGACATGTGATCAAATTTTCTTCTAGGTATTTGTATTTCTAACTATAGATGAGGGCTGCTCTCAGCTTTCATCAGAAAAGGTTCTTTCTGAAGTGAGTGGTTATTAATAAAAAGAATCAAATATTCCAAAAATAAGTACCTGATGACTTTTCACCTAAATACCTTATCACATCAGAAACTGCTTCTAAAGCTCAGTCGACATTACAAAGGTGGGAAGAGAAGAATGTCAGGGCTGGAAGGTGAGGATAAGCACTTCTAAAGAATGTCTGGACATGGCTATTACATGCATACATTTACTGGTACTGTGGTTACCTAATAAAGCCTAGATGAGAGTGGTAATATCAATTTAAAAATATGGGTATGGGAGGGCATCAGGAGGCCAGTCTTTCTAGATATTGGTATTTCATGGTTACTTTGGAGAAAAGTAAGTGGTTGATATGTTGTCCATGCTCTAATAACTAAATCATACTTAAAACCAGTGGTTATAAAACAACAACAACAATAGAACATAAAAGTAGGGGGATGACTTATTACATGCAGAGGATGAGAGAGGGTAAATTGCATAAATATTATCAGAAAACTAAAGACAACTCTCAAATAAAATGCTTTTCTGTGTTGTCTTGGAAGATACTTTATAGAGACAGTCAAAAGAATTTTCAGTAAAATGTAAGATATGTAAAACATAGTGAATATGGCCCAATTTTAGCATGTAATTCCAGCATATAATGATAAAATACTTGCAATTAACAATAAGGAAAATGTCTTAAATTATTTTTTATTCAGAAAGATTAATCACATGTAAATTAAGTTGTTAATAAATTCTGTGAGGATGAAATCCCTGAAACTGCAACTTCTATCAAATATTTGTTATACTTTTACTTCTGAGAAGTTATATTAAAATGTATAACTATATGCATGGAAACTTTATGAAAATATCACACTAAAATTAATTACATGGAAGCATGATTTAAAAGATACTCTGGCAATCTTTTTTATTGTAGAGAAATTTTAATCCAGCAACATGATTGCTCTTAAAAGGGATCACATCCAAACACCTTCTAGGACTGTGTGAACCCACTGGAATGCAGACATGCTATACATGTTTAATCCCTTTGGTTGGATGCAGAATTGCCCTTAATATACACCTCACACATTTAATACTCAACAATGTAGGTAAGGTTAGTGTGAGGAGGAAGTAGCCATGTTTGAAAGTGATATTCAATTGAGGGATAGACCAAGTGACAAATCAGAGAAAGACAGAAGGAGTCAGTGATTTGATATACTGAACTGGCAGGAAAGAACAGGAAAGAGGTGACAAGGGCGCAACAGACAGAGGGGGGAGGAAGAGGCAAGGAGAGAGGGATGAGGAGAAGACAGAAAAGGAGGGCAAGGAAGATGAGAAGGATGAGAAGGAGAATGAAGAGGCAATTATATTCGGGCAGTTTAACAGAGATAGATTGAGCTAGAAAAAGAGAAGGAACTAGAAGATTAGAACAGACTGCCAGATGTAGTTTAAAGCCAAGCAGAACAATTTAGTTTTAAGCTGAGAGAAGCCAGTTTGTGTACTCGTGAGCTTTTCTACCTGCCCTCTTTATTCCAAGAAACAACAACTCTAAAACTTAATATTTCATGAATGAATGCCTAGGCCTAAAGGTTTGGTTTGATCCCCTACTAGCCCATTACTTAATTAACCTTTTATTGTATTCTAAGTCATGCCTCATGGTTGATTACCTTGCCTCGGTTTCATATGTTCATTTTACCCTGTGTCTAGGGCAAATCTTCTGTCTATACCAGAAAACCTCTCTCTGTACTAGATGTCCCACCTTGTAATTCTGCCTCAACTCATTGTCCATAGGCTTTTTATTGACAGGTGAATGCTTTTGCACAGTGCACAAGAGATTATCCCTACATCTTCCACTTTGAGTGCAATAAAAGGCTCTTTTCTTATAATAATAAACTAGAAACAATAATAACAATTATGAATACTTTCAACTAATATATACATTGACAATGTCCAGTCCATATGCATTTGACAACCTTGAAGAAATTATTCTACTACATATCGTATCTTGATGAGTTTAGAATTCTGTACCTATACCAATATCTATCATAACTTGCATTACCAACTTCTTAAACTTAAGAACATTTTCTTAAACCCTAAGCAGCATAAGCTTAATTGTGAGACTATAACAATTTAGTCTTCAGCCTTATTAGAGACCTAAAGAAGAATAAATATTACATGTATGCAGGAAGTCCAATCAAGTAGCTTCCAAAACTATTGCAATGACTGATGAGCCGGTTCCCTGGACAATCATCCGAAGTTTCTCTGCATTGTAGGGGCATCCACCTTCAGCCCTCTGGCCCAGAAGATCTGACAGACTTTTCTGTGAAGCAGAAACTATAAAAGACAGTCACTCTGTCTTGGAAAAGCTCAGCAGTCAGCTTCCCTAGATCTCGTTTCTCCATTTTGGACAGAATCCTGTCAGCAGTTGAAGCAAGGGCTGTTGCTTTCTCAGTGGTTATCTTGCCACTTTTGAAGCAAATTTTATATGGAGGTTTTTCAATGCTCATCATCTTAAAGTAGAATGGGGATGCTACCAGGAGCAAACACATTTCATTGTCATAAAAGCCTTTTACTGATAAAATATCTGTAAATGGCATATTCTGTAAATCTCTGAGGTATTTGAAAACTATTATATATCTATAGTATATTTGAATAGGCAAACATTGATTGTTTCTAGTCATTTACTATCTATTCAATCTTGGATTCACATTTCTCTAATAACCCTGACTAGTGTCTAACATGACCATAAGTTCAATTGAATAAATATTAATTAGCATTTCTTAATTATCCTAAACAATATGTAATAACAGCTTTCAGTTTGACTAGAACTAGATATTACATTTTAAAGAATTACATAGGTACAATGCCTTAAAATAAATTGGTACATAGTGAGTGTGTTGTAACAAAATATTAACTTAATTTTGTATCAATATACAAGGACCTATATCAGCATAACCAAATATAACTTTAATTGTCTATCAATGTACAAAGAATTATACCAATGTAAAATATTTGGCTAGTAGTATATTTTTAGTTTAAGAATAGATTCAATAATCTACCTTTTATTCTGATAATTTCTGTATCCTTCTCCCTTTTTTTCAACCCATCTTTCCCCCTTTCACCCTATCATTAGATAGGAGAGAAAAAAGGACTGAGGAAAGAAAAAGAAATATAGAAATCCCTGAGTCTAACTTTCTAAATTTTGTTTCTTCCCTAATCAAAACCATTAATAACTTTGAAACCAACCCCCCTTTAATAAGAAAATTGTATCAAATGATCAAAACCTATCCATTCACCTTTTGGAAATGGAATCATTACTCTCTTAAAATAGCTACCTGATGATGTGGGGCAACATTGTCTTTTGGGGGATCCCCTAAAAAGTTGGAATGTTGGTTAGTATCAAGAAAGCTAAATGTAGCACTCACTGTCTAGTCTCTGAATGCTGAGAAATTTCAGGCTTAAATGACTGGAAGAGTCTAAGATGTTGGATGATCTAGTTAGCTATTTTAAAATTGTTCCAGATGCAGATTTTTGAGACAACAGCATTGAAGAAGTCTGAGGGAGGATCAAGCAGAATGCTGGAATAAATATTTCTTAGCATCTCAACATCCCTGAAGGTGAATATTGTCAGGGGCATATTGACTTCACTGGGGTCAATAAATGTATAACTCTCACAGGTAATATATATTTTTGCAATAACTTAGTACAGTATGCACAATTCATTTAAAGATGATTCTCTTCTGTCTCTTCAAGCAGATAAGGTATCTGTCTTTCTTTATAACTTTGTTTGGACTGTATAATAGAACATTTTATCTATGTCATTTGAAAGAATGTCATGAGAAACCTTGAGGATTCTATAGCAAACAAGATTTACTGGCTATATGTATAGTTGAAGTTTTGGCTATAGACATTATTATGTCTCATCCAGTCTCAAAGTTGTTCACATGTAAAGGAATCAGCAAATCATGGTACCTGTTTTGATTTAAAGTTGATATTTTTTATGGCTGTCTATACTTAGGCTTTAAGTTTTCTATTTGGCCTTTTGGTCATATGTATTAAATCCATTTTAGATTTTGTTTTATCTAATACAGTAGCACATTTTCTAGGTGTTGGGTAGATGCCTTTTGAAGTTTCCAAGCTAGATTCTGAGAATCTTGTGAAATTGTTACATTCGTTCCTATATCCTCAAATTTTAATCTCGTCTAAATATAATTTTAACTTTTCTCTCTTAATTTTTTAGCAGTTTTCCAAAACACTTGTTCTTTGGTCTTTCCTAAGCTTTATGATTTATCTACTAAAGCTGTTCTGTCTTTGATATCTGGGTTATTAATATTTTTATCTAGAGCATTATTATTTAATTGTTCTGCAAATGAGTTTTTCTGCTATTGACCTGACATGGCTGATCTGAATTTGATATTGCAGTCTCTTGAGACATTTCCTGACAAGGTTACCCTCTTTGTCTGTTGTTGATCTATATTCATTAGACTGGTGCCAACTTTTGCTACACTTTGTGCATATTCCAGAAGATAGGGCCCTTCCTTTTGAATTATCTCTAGAAAATCATTGTTTTCAACAATTTGTGTATGACCTACATTCATATGCCTTATGTCTGTTCTACCATATCTTCTATATTTCATAGGAAAATTTCTCCCTGAATTATTATTATAGAAGAATTTATATAATAATTTATAGAAGAATTTTTATATCCCCAGCAATTGTTTGCCCAACCATACCTGAATTATGAGCATTAAGCTCTATATCTGAAGTAGTTTTAGTCCATTCATAAAAAGGTGCATAGCTGGCCCTTAAAGGTTTAATAGCTTTTATGCATTTAGCATTTGCAGGTTTAAAAGCAAAGATTCAATTAAAATTTCTCTAGCAGTTGAATCTAATATTGCTCTATTTAGAGCTTTAGTTTATCTTGTAAAAATCAGTGAAAGATTCATTTGAACCTTGGGTTATCTTTTTAAATGATTTGGCTCATGACTGTTATTCCACCTTGTCCCAAGTATTTAAGGCTACTGTGTGCCCCAAGTATTTAAGGCTAGTATTCTTTTAGATCAGCATCATAAAGGGTAATCTATAGTCTCAAATCATAAAATGGACCTTCACCTAGTAACTGATCCTTGACAATATTAATGAATCTAGTCCTATTTACTTTCTCCATGACTGAAGCTGCATCTTTCACCATGCTAGCCATTGTAATTGAGTGCCAAGCTCTATGATGATTTTCATCAAATCTCTCCAATCTTTTTGGAATTATATAATTTGTGTGGTCCAGATATTAAGTATCTGTTTGATATATGGCAAATATAAGCTATAAGGTCATAATTCCTTTCTTAAATCTTTTAAAATCTTCTATCTCTATAGGTTGCCATTCAAATTCTTAATACCCTGTAAATTTCTCTCATCTCCTTCTAATCCCCTTATCATGGGTGGGAAATAATTTTAGGTATTTTTTTTAATATATATAGACTATTTTGCACTCTTGTTACAAGGTGGGTTCTGGCCTTCCTTCCTGTGTCTCTCAGTATCATCCTCAATTTTATGTATAATTTTTTTTAATTCTTCTAAGTCTTCTCTCTCTTCTCCTTTTCTTTTATTGCTATCATCTTAATATCTTCTTTCTTATTTATAAACTTTTCCATATTTTCTTCTGAGGTTTGTCTCAATTTGTTATTTTTCTCCTTTTCTTGTCTCTCTAAGGTCATTTGCCTTGAGAAGTCACAAGAAGCCTTTATGTTTATCAGGATTAAAATAAGACTTACCAATGCAACAGCAATTGGAAATGTGTCAGTTCCAATTATGTAATTTTTCTCTTTCATTTCTATTTTTAAACCATTTAAACTAGCATTGTATAATGATTGAAAGCTCTGTGCCATTGTATCTCTCATCTTTTTATGCCTTATTTCTTTAAATTTGTTTAATTCTCTCTCTAAGGACTTCATTTTAAACCATTTTTTCCTTTGCTTATTTATACTGTTACTTTTCTGTTTTATTGGTTTTAATTTTAATACCTTACCAGTTCAGAAATTTGGAATTTTTCTCTCTGGGCCTGACTTCTGTTGCCTGCATCCATTCTCTGCCATGCAGGCCAAGCCTTAAAGGGCCAAACCTCCTACCACAACCCACTGGACAGAAAGGGGTGATCACACCATGCTGTGAACCTTTTGCTGGCTTCTCAGTGGTAACCACCACCTGCTGCTGCAATGGTTGGCCCAGGAAACTGCAGTCTTTGCTGTTTGCTGAGCCTGGACATGCCTGAGAGACTGATGAACAGCTCCAGCCCTCATCCATTGAGTCAACTAACTGTTCATAGCCCTGGTTCAACTTCCTGGAAGCTAGCTTTGCTGCATGGCTATGGCTCCACATAAATCAACAGTTTCTCTTAAAGGAGTAATGCATGTGAGAAGCATATAGCTTCAGTTCCTCATATCTATTTAGGAATCTGCTTTGCTTCTGGTGGATGTTTATGTGTACCTTTCTCTCTGAACTTTTCAAGTTAGTTCTTTTTAAGTTTGGATTCTACATCCCACAATAGGCACCATTTGTAACTGTGAGTATTTCTACCTGGCTTCTTTGTTCCTAGAAATAATGATTCTGAGACTTAATATTTCATAAATTGATGCCTAGGTCTAAAGGTTTGGTTTGTTACCTGACTAGGTCATAAATTAATTACCCATTTATTCTATACTAAGTCCTGCCACATGATTGGATACCTCTCCACAGTTTCATGTGACCCTCTTCCCCTGTGTCGGGGGCAAATCTCCTACTTGACTATACCCCAGAAATCCTCTCTCTGTACCTGATCTCCAATCTTCTAATCCTGCCTCAGCTCTATTTAATAAGATTTTTATTGATAGGTGAATCCTTTTATACAGTACAAGAGATTATTCCTACAAATTTGAATTGCTCAGATAGGATAGGGGTTTGGACCAGAATAGTTGAGTCGAACCATCCAGCCAGAGTTCAGAAAAAGCTACAAAGGGTGAATTTATTCAGCATAAGTGTCTCAGATGACAATTATATCCAGCAAATGACAGTTATTTTTACATTTATTATAGTTTTTATTATTTTAAACAATGTTAAGTGTATTTTGATCATATTCTTTTTACCCAAGTTCTTCTAGTTTTCTTCTCTTTTATTCCTCCCAACTTTAAGTACCTTCTCAAAAAAATCAAACCAACAGCCTAATACAATCAACTCCATAAAATCTTTAAAACACCAAAATCTTTACAACACCAAAAGAGAAACAAAACAATGGGAACAACAACAAAAATAATATTCCAAGGTGTAACCCAATAAAAGCACACACACATGTAATTCTATAGGCCATTGTTTGTTTGCCAACTACTCCTGAACATGAGACCTGCTCAACTGTAGAGCTCTTGTAAGTATGTATACCACTACTGTAACTTCAGGATTATTGTGCCATGCTATCGTCCTTATACTTGATAGGCATTATAACTGGCTAGGACTGCTGCTTGCTCTACTCTTTCAGAAGCTTGTATGGTTGACTCTGGTACCAAGCAAGTTAGTCCTCAGAGAGGAGGCTGTCAGATCAGCTCTAGTTAGACTTTGTCAAAGACTCTTTCTGCAAATATTGAGAAAAATCCTGCTATTTTCATCTTTATGTCCATTTATATGGTCCATTATTTTATTGGCTTATATATTTTGAACATTCCCTCAAATTTCTGGACCAAAGGAAACTTGGTCAGGTGGATTTTTTTTTTTTTTTTTTTTTTTTGTTTTTTTTGCTTTAGAGTGATATTAGCTTCACAGAAGGAGTTTAGGACTGCTCCTTCTCTTTCTTAGTTTTGCTTTTGTTTTTTTCCCTTTCTTTTTATTAGTTTGAGAAGGATTAGATATTGAGTAGGATATAGATATTCTTTGAAATTCTGGCAGAATTCTAGTATGAATTAACCCCACCCTAGAGTGATTTTGTTTTCGCTTATTTGTTTGTTTAAGCTGGAAGACTTTTATTACCATTTCAATCTTCACTTACCATGGGACTATTTAGGTTGTTGACTTCATCTTGGTTTAATTTTTGGTATCTGGTTGAATTTAGGAATTTGTTAATGTCTTTTAAGCTTTCCATCTTGCTTCAACTCAAGCTTTGAAATTATTCTCTTCTAAAATTCTGATTTTGTTAATTTTGGTTCCTTCTTTCTTTCTTTTGTTTTTGGCCAAGAGTTTGCATTATTTTTAATCTTTTCAAAGAATGAGCTCTTGTCTTATTTGTTTCTATTTCATTAATTTCTACTTTGATTTTTATTATTTGTTGTGATTAACTGGATTTGGATTTGGTTTGCTTTTCTTCTTCCAAATTTTTGAGTTCCATTACTACTATATCATTTATCTATGTTGTTTCAGTTTTTTAATGTATTCACTTAGAATTTAAAGTATTCCCTCTAGAACTGCTTTCAGTATTTCCCAGAGATTTCATTGTGTTGTATTTTTATTTCATTTAGTCCCAGGAAATTTTTCATTTTTTCTTGATGTATTTTTTAAATCATTTATTCAATAGAGTGTTGCTTAACCCCCATGAGTTTGTGTGTTTACTCGAGGTTTGTTTGCTCTGATTTTAAGTTTTATTACTTTATGGGCAGATAGGATCCATGGAGTTAATTTCAGTCTTTTAGAATTTTACTGAATATTTTGTATCCTAGGATGTGTTCTAGTTTTAAGAAGCAACCAGGTGTTGCTAAGCAGAAGGTATATCCTTTGGTGTTTAGGTACAATATGCTATAGATTTCTAGTAAGTCCATTTAATTTGTAATGTCAGTTAATCCAGATAGTTTTCTGCTTATTTATTTTTTGTACAGATTAACTCTCTATTGAAGAAAGTTAAGTACTATTTTCACCTATTTTGGGGCAAGTGTGACTAGGGGAAATGGATGTGGCATGAGTAGCCAGTCCTTCAGACCTCATCTCTATCATCATTGAGGTAGTCACATATCCTAATGGCCAAATTACGAGCTTAACTTTGTTTCTCCATATAATGACATGTTCAGCAAGATCTGAAATTTCTCTTCATGTCAATGAAGCAATTCCAGCACCTCAGCCTTAGCCAATAATGTATACTCAACTCTCCAACCGCCTACCTATTCCATAAAGCTTATATAGCCCTTATGCCTGAATAAAGAGAGCTGCACCTGCCTCAGAGAAGGCTCCTACCAGCCACACCAGCCACACACACTCAAGACAATGGAGTTCCTTTGAACCCACCCTTCAGGTCCTTGAAGGCACTTGCGATGGATTGATTTTGTTCTTGATCCTTTCAGAAAGTTAAAATATTTTTGATTGAATAAGGCTTACTCTAGGAGTGGAACCACACTTGACACTGGTAAAGTACAAAGAACTTCAGACCATATAGGACAAGGACACTAGGTAAAATCCTACTACTATTATTTGCCTAAAAGAACATAAAAATGAAAGTATTCCTGATGACATATAGTTATACTTATTGAGTACAGCATCACTCAACTTCTATTAGAGAACCCTTTCCTTTCATTAGATGGTAATTAACACAGAGTCCAACAACTAGAAAATGTGCTGAGAGTGGCAGACTTTGGAACACTTAACCCTAAACAAGAGGTCTTTATCATATCTATCTCCTCAAGACTTAGGAAGATATTTAAAAGAGGAGACAGAAAGACTATAATAGTCAGAGACAGTGAGTAACACCAATATGAGCTTTATCCATATATGACAGAGTTGATACATGAATGGACTCACAAAGACTGTGACAACACATGCAAGAATAGTACAGATTTAAAACAGACAAACTCCCCTGATGGAGTTCAGGAAGTGGATACAAAGTCCCTTTTGTAATCAAGAAACTACTCTCAATTGATGCCTACTGAGAAAGACAGTCATCAGTTTTCTTCAATGAACTGTTTCTTAGTATATCAACCATACTAAGGATAGGCTGCATGCACAGGAGTGACTGGCCAATTCAGAACAGATTCTATATATTTTGTTTGTGTTTATTTTTGTTTTCTTATATTTTACTGTTTGTGTGCTTTATGTTTTATTTTGTTTGAGTACTTTTTGTCTTACTGATTTTTAGTTAATTAGTTATGATTTGTCATTTATCCTTCGGGGTTTTTTTGTTAATTTTTTGAAGGAGGGAGTGCAATAAAGAGTTAGAAGTTGGGTAGGGGGAATGCTAGAGGGCTGTTGAGAGAGAATATTGCCATCAAAGTATTTTGTATGTAAAAAGATAAATTTAAAAATTAAAAGTAAAAAATAGTTATTTTATTTTAAAATTATCAGCCATCTCTAAAATTCAAAACGTTAGAAACTGACAGTTAGCAATCAAGTATAAGCTATTTGAATAAAGATATTGTAATTTCATGTAAGTAATAATCATTTCTTGGAAAAGTCATTCTTTTAAATTAAATGCATTTTATTACTCACATATACGATAGTTTATTCTTTTTTTCCTTCATTACCACAGCATAAATTGACAAAATCTACTATAGACAGAGGTGCCTAGTCTTGAAGAAGTCTATGAAAAGTGTCCAGCAATATTAAAGATATCTATCAGAAGGGAGGAAACAGAGTTTTATATAGACACTACCCATATCCCTTGCAAAATTAGGTAGCATTTGCACATTCCCTTCGTTATCCATCAGCCTTCAAGTACCCTCAACACAATCATGTTCCCTCTTTGATTAATATGTTCTTTCCATCCCAAACACAGGACACACTCATTTTTAAAGGTCAGTAACAATAGAAACTAGCTCTTTAACTGTGAGCATTTAAGAGCCCCAGGTGTACAATACATCTGGGCTACTCCAGTAGAGTGGGATAAAACAGCAAAGAGAAATGTCTCTGGGATTATTTCATGGAAATGATTCATTCATATTTTGAAAAGAATTATTGCAAGTGAGTTCCTAATTTATTATTAGAATTTTTAACATAATAAAACAGCAAAGTTTAGTATATAGTCCTTTCTGAGTAATATATTTAAATCAAAACTAAGTAATGATTTCAAAGTATAATTTCTTTTTCTTTGCTATCTTATTCACATAATAGACATTGGGTTTCAAATCAAGTTGAGTGCTTCTATTTCTTATGAGAAACCCAGTTTTACACAGCATTTGGAGTATGCTAAAAGGAAAAAACCTACTCAGTGCTAGGTATACCAAAAGGTAAATTGAACTGAATATGTGGTAGTCAATTAGTCTATCTAATGCTATTATTGAGAGGAAAATTACATACAAGGTTAATAAAACTATAAGCTATATTAACTGGGTGTTAAAGCAAAGAAAGCTGAAAAGGTGTGTATTCTAAACCATGTGACTAGAGTATTCTGGAGCCTGAAAATTGTCATCTTACTGTAATATTACAGAACATACTTGTGGACCAATCCCATAATTCATAAGATGAGAACACTGTAATAAGACATTATCTTTTGGGATTTTCCAGCTGTAACATTTCAGTGCATACAATCATACATGTTTTATCATGTCAGATGTTATATAGTATTATACCAATATTCTGGAAAGGATGTAGTAGTCTTGGGAGATGTGTTACATTACTGTTCCAATAAACTGAGCTAATAAGATGTTTTCACAATGTATAAAGCATATCTGTATACTTTATATACATATTCAGCTTTATATTCATATTAAGCTGAATATGTTTTTTAACAGAGGAATTACCAAGCATCTTTAACATTTCTCAATGTTAAGATTGTTTGTACAACTTCACATTAATTTGTCATATATAAAACACCGACACCTTATTACAAAACAAATAGTATACATTTTCTTTATATAGTTTATTTGTTTATGTTACAATTACTTAACTTGACCCAATGCATCAAAATTTGCTACATAGTGCATTCTGTTCTTTCAAACTGCAAAAATGTGATCTTAGATGAAAAATCCTAAATTCAAAAAAGGGCATCTTTTTAATGGAACTAATAAAAACAGAAAAAATAATTAAGACATAGAAAGCAAAATATCATGGATGACAAAATATACAAAGTGACTTTAAAGCCAACAGAACAGAACATTTGACTCCACTGATGTTACATCAAAGGAGCTACCTAACAGATAACATAGTAATTCACTACTCCACAGAGTGTATTGGATGCTTTCCAAACTGCACAGGTGTGGTCTCTTGGACTTAGACAGATATGATGTTTGCAATGTAGTGGTGCAGGTGGAAAAATAGCCCATCTTATGATACTGTGTGAAGACTAGAAAATGTTGATGACAAATTGATATGATTAATAGGACGTAGGATTATTAGAAGACAAATAAAATTTGCAGCCTTCACATTTGACATGAGAACAGCTAAGAGACTCATTCAAGGAACAGTTGGTAAAAAGAGCAAGAAGGTAGTGGAGGAAGCCTCGCTGGAAAGGACTTTTGAGCATTGTGAAATCTACTGTTGATGGAGTCTGAGGAAAGAACAAATATTTACACTGCTTCCTTCAACAGAATAGATTTTTCCAAACCTGTATTTATTAATTTTATTTATTTAGTCAGACAGGTGTTGATGTTATCTTTATATTTATGGTGAGGAAGCAAGTGTGTCTTTCTAAATTGCTATAGAAACGACATGATTGAGCAGTAATTGTGCTTCAGGTTTAGATCATTGCACCCCTGGATTTAGGGTGCATGCTTGTAAGCATGAATGTAAAGTAGACTTAAAACCCTAATTAGTGAATACCTAATATTTATTAATATTTATTAAAATAATAGTTATCAGACCAAAAATGATCTAATGGTAAAGTAAATGAGAAAAAATAAAAACATTCAAAATAGGATAACTGAATATATAAAAATATTAAACTGTATAAAATATGTTATGATAATATCCAACATGCTTTCAAATTTAGGTAGAAATTGTTCAAGGAGAACTCATTAGCTATGAATTTCAAGGGAGAGTCCAGTGACTAGCTTCCAGATCTTTAAGGGCTGTTTCCACTCTCTTATGTAGCGCTTCTCCTACTTGCTTTTATAAACTTGAACAATCTCATTTCATATTTTCTTTGGGGGGGTTATAAATTTTGGAAACTTCATGTCAAAAATCTCATCAAAACCAACATCCAGGTACTTATTATAATATCACTTTTTCTTTTAACATAAAATCTGGTAGAAGTAATTTCTTAGTTCTGAAACTAGAACCTTCTGAAACACAAAAATCTTTGAAAGATCACCTTTCTAATATATTAAAATTTGATTATTAATTTATTCTTCACTGTTTTACAAATAATAAGAGGGAAATTTCATGTATTTATTTATTTATTGTTTCACCATTTGGATGTGTGTATAATGTGCATGCATATATGCATATATGGGCTGTTAAATACATGTATGTGTGCATGTATGTGGAAGCCCAAGGTCAGCATCAAATAAGTTCTTTGTTGTGAAGCTAAGTCTCTCAATGAGCCTGGAGCACACTGTTTTTGGAACCCTTAATAGGCAAGTCTGCCAAGCCTGACTGAGTTTTACATGGGTTCTAGAGATACAAACTCTGGTTCTTATGATTGCATGTAAAGTACTTTTTCTGATATGTCATTTTCAGAGCCCTGAGAATAATGTATACTGTTTTTTATAGATGCTGTATTTAACAGTGTGTCCTGATTTGAGGGAAAAATATACTTGGTAAATATTTTCTTTCTAAAATGAACAAGATGTTAAGGTCTGAGAGAAAAATACCTCTGTTCATGAATGTGCCCACTTTCTCCCAGAGTCTGTACTGCTTAAAGCCACAGTAAAGCTCTTAGTAGAATCTGGAGACACGCTTAAAAGTTCTTGCTAGATGTTTTGAAGTAAGAGATGCTGAAATTCTTTTTCCTGGATGCCAAGCAAAAGCCAATGTACTACATACTGAAGAAGAGACAAAATTGTTACTCATGGTTAATATGAATATAAATACATACTTAGCAACTAGTGCAAAGAATGGGAGAAATATTGATGCATCTAGAAAAAATAAGCATAAAGGCAACATATATAGAAATCCATAGAGTAACTGAATGTAATAAGATTGAATAATTGAATGTAATATTTGAATATAGTAATTTGAATGTAATGCAATAAGCAAATGAATTGAATAAAAACTAGTGAGACATCAAAATAACTGGTAATGGATGAAAAAGCAATCAGAAGTACAGCAAGAGAGTTGGAGTTATTCAATCAGTCATACTGTGTGTTTACAACATCAGTGAATTACTAGGTGATGCAATCTCAGCAAACTTTTTTATCTGGCACCTACAATCTCTCTGCATTCACTTCCACAGGGTTCCCTGAAGGCACTGAGTGATGTAATGGAGAATAAAAAGAATCCATTTATATCTTTAAAAATCTTTCTTGAACAGCAACAATATGTAGTTAGTGGGAAAATAATAATATTCAACAAAAGTAAGAAACAGATATAAATTTGTAACATTAAATACAGACTATTGTAAAAGCAACTATTAACTTAGTAAGAAAAGACAACTATTAGCCCAATGTAATAGTTGTCTCCTTGGCTTACTGCTGACTAAGCTCATGCTTTCTAGTTCTTTCTGAACTCTGACTGGCTGGTTCAACTCAGCTGTTCTGGCTCAAAACTCCTCTATGATCTCATTGATTCAAACTCAGTTCTCTTGGCTTTTGACTGAATTTCCCTGCCTGGCCTCATACTAACTTTGGCAATGTATTCTTATCTTCTGGCTCCTTATTCCCTGGCTTGTTTTGTCTTCACTTGTGTCTAGTTTGTACTCTATGAAACCTGTCTGCAAAATTGTCCTGGTAAAACTGCCATATATACACATACCACTCCTTTCTTTCTCCCACTGCTCATAAGTATCCTCTCTTTATGATGTTCTCCTGTGAGTTGGGTGCATCCTATTTCTTACTCATTCTGTCAAATCTTTCTCTGATTAGTCACTTTGTCTGTCCCTCACTTAGATGTCATTTTCAAAGAGTTGCTTTCTTTTACAAGCTAATTTCATTGTTTCATATTGAAGGTGTATACTAAGGGCGTGTCTGTATTCCAGCCATAGGTAGTAAAGAAGTGTGTACTAAAAGCCTGTTTGCATTCCAGCCAGTCCCTACTGTAATGCAAGGCATGTCTGGATTTCTCCTAGATCGTAACAACCTAGAAGGTCTTTGGATGTGATCTTTTGCCAGAGCAGTCATGTTGCTTGCCTTATTTATTGTTTCCATTGTAAAGAGACATTATGACCAAGGTAAATCTTATAAAGGACAACATTTAATTGGGACTAACATATAGGTTCTGAGGTTCAGTCCATTATAATCATGATAGGAAGCATGTCAGTGTCTAAGCAGGAATAGTGTTGGAGGAGCTGAGAGTTCTACATCTTTTCCAACAGCAGTCAGAAAAAGACTGTCTCCCAGGCAACTAGAAGGAGAGTCTCAAAGCCCACCTCCACAGTGATATACTTCCTCCAACAAGGCACCACTTACTCCAACAAGGTTATATATCCTTGATAGCATCACTCCCTGGGCCAAGCATATTCAAACTACCACATACCACTCACTAGCCTCCACAGTCTTCTTCAAACACATGAGTATATGAGGGCCATATCTAGCCATACCATAATGCAAAATACATTTAGTCCAATTTCAAAAGTCCCTATAGTCTATAGCAATCTTAACAATGTTAAAAGTTCAAAATTCAGTGAAAGAAGTTGCACCTAACCCTTGAGAGATTTCAGGTCCCAGGGAGTGGAGAGGTCTGGTGGGGTAGGGGTTGGGGACATCCTCTTGGAGATGGGGATGAAGGGAGAGGAATGGGATAAGGAACTGTAGGAGGCCAGGGGGATAATGCCTGGACTGTAAACCCTGATTAAAGATAATTTTAAAAAATCTGATTCAGTACAAACATTGATAAAAAGGTGTCCAAAGTTCAAAGTCTCTTCTGAGATTCATCCAATTTTTTAACTGTAATCTCTTATAAAAATCAAAATTAAAAAGCAGGTCACATACTTCCATCATCACAGAATATACCTTACCACTCTAAAATGTCATAGTGAGGATATACTGGACCAGAGCAAGACAAAAACCTAGCTGGGCAAACTCCAAAGTCTGCAAGTGATATCAAAATCATTCTATATCTCTAACTCCTTTCTACTTTGTTGACTACAGCAGAGTTATTTCTCCTTTGCTGCTTCCACTCTTTGATAACAACTTTCCTCAGCAGGTATCCCAAGGCTCTGCAATCTTGAGCATTTTCTTATCTCCAAAGCAACTTTAGTGTTACAGCTTCTTGTTCTAAAATGTCTGGGTTCCATACATGATCTTCTGGGCTCTTCCAAAGGCTTGGGTTACACCTCTAGCTTTGCCCTCTGTTGGGCCTCTCCAGGGCTCTGGTTGACCCAACTCCACTGATGCTGCTGTTCTTGGTGGCCATCCTATGGTACTGACATTTTCAATATGCTGGGGTTTTCTGCTGCAACTAGGCTTCACTAATAGCCTCTCATAGACTCTCATCATGGTGCCAAGGTTCAAATTCTCTGCATGACCCCTTGAATGAATCCTGGGACATCAACTGCACCTGAGGTTGCACCTTCATTAATGGCCTTTCCTGGCCTCTCATAGTGCTGAGCCTCAGATGCTGTCTATAACCCCTCATGCAGTCAAAACCAGTACCACTTGGGTAATTTTCACATATTACCAAGTCCATCTGTAGCATGAGGTACAACCTTGAGTATCTCTGGATCACAACTTCTTTGTGTTCTCAGAAAGCACTTCCCAGAAGATTTCCTCTCAGTGATGCTGGTCTCTTCTTAATCACCTAATTTCTTAGATTCAGCTAGCCAGCATCAATTATCCCAATAACCCCTTCTACTCTTGACTCTAAAGCCAGAGCCACATCCTGGAACTGCTGAGTTCTGCCGGTTGCTGGGGCTAGAACATAACTCCATTTTTCTGTTACATCCTTCATTGCCTAAGCTTTGCTGTCCTTAGACTTGCTTTGTAAACTGACCTTGAACTCAAGAATCTCCATGCCTCTGTTTCCTGAGTTCTGGGATTAAAGACATGTACCACCACATTGCTAGATTACAAGTCCTCTACATCTGAATAAACCTACTTCACATGGTTTAGAAAGATTTTAAAGAGTTTATTGTGGAGAAATCTTGGCAAGATGCAGTGAATGGTAAATAAAAGACAACAAACTAGAGGACATCAACAATCAATTACAAAGGGAGAAAGAAAGCAGGATAGCTGTAAATGGAGAGTAGCAGAAAGACAATCAGGGAAAGGAGGTAGTAATGCAAGATGCATGCATAGAAGTGGTCTTTGCACAACTGGTAACCCTGATAGCCCTGCTGTTACAGGACTATCTTACCCTTAGGGTAATTGCCATTTTAAAAGTAACTAGTCAGAGATATATAGTAAATTATGTAATCCATATAAACTCCTAAACGGAAGAAGCAAAAATGTTCATCTTTTAAATCATGTGTTGATGTAACCTAGGAAGTATACATTTGAGGAAAAAGAGACTACACAAATGAATCACTCAAATGATGACTAAAGGTGGAAAGTTTGGCAGAAATTCAAAATAAAATTGAAACAAAATAATTATTGCCTTGTGAAAATATTGCAAAGTGGAAAGGAGTAATTTAGAGGAGTGAGCTCAGATCATAAGATGTTGTCCCCAGGCAAAGAACTGATTATCACAAATAAAATATGGTCTTGTTCCAAACTTAAAAATTTAGCTCTAGATATTTATATGCTAGTGACAATGAGAATAAACAAGAAAGTAAGATATGTGAATAATATATGTGAAAAAATTTACAAATGATCAAACCATTCATCAAAATAATAATATGTACAAATGCCTATAAATATCTAGTTTTTTCCTTCCACCACAAATTCTTATATGTGAATGAGTATCTAAGTAAAAACTTAAATTAAATCATAAAAACTAAAAGATATATATTTAGTAATATTTTTTGCAACATATACAACTGACTAATTGTGGCAAACTTGACAAATTTTTTTAAGTGAGGATGACAGTGCCAAATTTTTATTACATAAATGGAAACACTTAAATAATCTGAACAAAACAAATGACTATTTCTTTAATAAAAAGTAATCTTGTGGATATGGATAATCAAAGTAATATCATAGAAAAATAATGAGCTTAGTTTCAAACATTCAGTAAAAGACAAAATATTCAAACAAAGGACTCCAATCAGCTTTGCACAAGATGCTCTGATGCTGCTATTCCATTGTATTATTTGTCAAAGGATAAAATACTATAAGATTATGTAGAGCTAATTTTTAAATTTTATTTAATTAAAAATCCATTGGTTGATAGGCTCAAAAAATATATTTCCAAGAAGTAATTCTTCAGAAACAATAGCACCACCATACAAAGGTATTTTAAAACTAAATACTTTGTCAAATTTGGTACTACCTTTGTTGCAGCTAATATGTAGACATACAACCCTAGTCCACCAAAAGGAAATGAAATGACTATAGTAACGTGGAATTTTATATAGCACTGTTTTATACTTTGTTCAACATATATGAACCAATTGATTCATTTGATGACAATTCTCAATAGAGCTACATGAGAAAACACAGAGAAAAATTAATACAAACCTCCTCCAAGTAGAAAACGTAGGATGTTTTCCCTGTAATGAATGTTAGGTTCTATATGACGTGAACACGGAGAATATTATTGAAGATAAAGTTTTCCCTTCTTCTCAGTGGCTATCTTGGTCAAAAACAGAAAATGAGCTTTCCGTTGAACACAAACCTATCAATGAATAAAATATTACTTTTGAGTCAAATTTTACAATTTCTCACCTTTACCCATCTTTACCACTTACTTGCTGAAAATTCCTGGTCTAATCCCCTGTGGCTTCTCCTCTGAAGCTGGATGAATATTTACCTGTGTACAGCCTACCTTTTGTGTCTCAGAGGAATTGTGATATCCATAGAAGTCTTGTGAGTTTATGTGAGTGTGATTGGGTCCTGAAAGGGTTTGAGATTTATAATTTCTTTTACTTGTGGCATATTGAGTATTAGGAATTTCTTCAGCATCCTTCTCAGTTTTCATATTTAAAATGATTCAGTAGAAGAACTGGATGTTTCAGCAGATAAGGGCATTGGCTAATTCTTCCCTCCCTAAATTTGATTTCCAGAACTCATATGGCAAGTAACAATATTTGTAATTTCAGTTCTAGAAAAATCATATGTCCTTTCCTGGCCTTCGCAGGTGGTGTACCTACATAGGAAATATAAATACATAGATACATACATAGATACATAGAAACATACATACATATATACATACATACATACATAAAAATTACTGGTACACTTAAAATAAAAATAAATAATCCCTTAAAAGAAAAATTAAACTTTATAAGAGGTCCATAGTTTCTTTGCCATATTAACACAAGGATGGTATTGTTCTATAAAATGTGTGAATTCCATTTGTTGAAGTAACAGACACCCTATGTTTCAAAGGGCAAGGGAAAAGGCAAAACCTCTCCAGTGTTCTTTATAGAGTTTACCCTGTAAGAATGTGAATGGCTCTGATTGATGTCTTATTTAATGTACCTTAATGAAAAGAAAGCCACATGGCATACAAATAACTGTTAGACTGCACAGCCACAATGGAAAGCCATTGACTGTGGAATCATACTTTACTGACCATTCCTCCAAATGTCCAGGCAGTGATAGGAGTAGAAAGAGCCTAGCCTGCTGAAATGCACAATATTCTATTGTATCTGACCTTTTGAAACAATTCAAAAATCCATAAACTACATGATATTATGTTATCTAATATAACTTTCTCTATATAAGCAAAATGACTTCTGTGATAATCTCTAAGGTATCTCACCTAAAATTTTGAGCTGTTCACAATGCCTTAAAAATGATTACTAATTTTTCAAGGGCTTCTAGAGAAAAGAGATTATTCATAACCCAGCCTGTGGTTGAATTGTATCTTTAAAAGATTATTTGATATTGCGTATGTTCCTTGCTGTTCGTGCAGGTTTTTCAATCTAAAATATTTCAGTATGTCAACTGTTTAATAGCACTGGATAAAAATATCTTCTTAATAATTAACAAAATCTCCTAATATTATCACCTGAAATAAATCCTTTATGAAATGTGCTACTGTAATTGAAATCATTAATTTGATCTACTAGGTAAAAGAGTGCCAGACATTAGAGTCAGCACATAGCAGAGTATTGTGGCGAGCACATCTAACTAAGCATTACAAAGTTAGGCCAGCAATGAAAACATAGGTGACAGTTTTACTCAGATTTGATCCCTCAGGTTTAAAAGACAGATTTTTTTTCTCATTCAAAGCTACATTGTAAAGATTCAAAGGAAAAACTGCTACAGTGGCAAAAGATTATTTGACTAAAGAGACAACTAGAGCAGAAGTTGACCTTGGAATTTTGTTTATGGCAAAGAGAAGATCTTAATGTTGTCTCTCAAAAATATAATATCTTAACATCTGTAGAGAGATTACTAGAAAGAATATATTGATTTCTTCATGTGTCGTAATGAAGCTATACACTTAGAACCTAAAACTGAAGAATTTATACTTGTGAGAAACTTAAAAAAATATAGGCAAAAGATGAGAATAGATCTGAAATCCTTCTCTGTTAACTGAGCATGGGAATTGTGAATATAGCCAGTCTTGTGATAATGGAAAAAATGAAGATTCTTAAACTATAACTTATTTTCCTGAGTATGAGAGAGTCACATATAACCTATAGGCATGAGGAAGAGCCCCAGAGGTATTTATATGAAATATGCTATTTCTTCTGCTAAATGCCAATCCACTGGAGGAGAGATCTTGTAGGCCCTGAAGGGTTAATATTCCTCCCAACTTAACTAACAGCTAGTGAGTCTGATACAGGGGGGAATAGAGCTCAATTTCTAATATGATTCAGTCTAAAGATAATTAGAAGGCTTAGTTCCATCCCTAAAACTCTTCCAGAACTCATGTGAATTTGCTGGAGTGCTAATGGACTTGCCTCATCATAATTCCAGTTTGAACTTTCTTTTGCTAAGTTATTTTGTATTCATCAAAGATGAATTAGTGCAACAATGTAGTGCTTAATTTCCCTTTGTCTCAAGAACATCATGTGACTTCTGTTGATGTCAGTGATTGCTTTAATACTTAGTCACACTGAGCTCAGTCCCCACAGACTGTACTGAAGAGCAGCTAAGAACTAATGGACATAAGAAGGGGAAAAGGATGAAAGGGACTTTAAAGAAAATCCAGTCAAATAGTGAGGGATTAATTACTTTGTCATAGACAGATGAAATATAAACAACTGAATGAAAGCCTTGTCCTTTTTGGCTTAGTAAAATGTTAGCATGGGAAGCACTTTCAGTTTGTTTGGTTCACTCTCTGTGCTTTTCTAAGTGGAGGTTCTGAAATGTCCATTGCAGAGCAGTAGTAAAATATAACATTGTAAACTATATTTATTAAGTAACATTTCCTAGTGATTTTTACTTTAGTCATATCATTTTACTTAACCATATATCTGTCTCCTAGTAGCTAATATCTAATTCTTTTGGTCCAATCCACTGTCTCACACACACACACACACACACACACACACAGAGAGAGAGAGAGAGAGAGAGAGAGAGAGAGAGAGAGAGAGACAGAGACAGAGACAGAGACAGAGACAGAGAGATATATAGAAACAGAGAGAGACAGAGAAGAAAGAGGAGATAGAAGGGGATAGATTGGTAGAAGAGAGGGAGGAGATAGATGATAGATAGATAGATAGATAGATAGATAGATAGATAGATGATGGGTGGATGGATGGATAGATAGATAGATAGATAGATGAATAGTTTTCAGAAAGACCTTTTTTTTGTGAAGAGCCTATTTTTCCATTAATAGAATGAACATAATAATGTAGATTAACTTTCTTATTAGCCAAGATAAGTGTGAAGCTAAATGTGATATGAAGCGTATGAAAATACCTATAGTGTCTCTAGATAATCATTTTTAGGGCAGTCCACATATTTTTGTATCCATGAATGTAGACTCTCCATGACTGCAGAATATCAACTCTGAACAGTCCACAAATGTAAAACTTTTTCATGAGTTTACACTAATTTTCAAGGAATTAAATAACCTTAAGTTTCGCAACCATGAACTTTGATTTGGTATATCAGTTAGCAAAGAGCTCATATGTGCTCAACATCAGTGGCAATTTCAATACATAAGATGCCTGTAGTTTTTCATTTGCAGTGAGCTTCCTTTTTCCATTGTGTCTTGCATTGTTGTGTGATAGCTTTTCCTATCATTTCATTAATCTTCAACTGGTTTGTTCTCAGCTAACATGCTGATGGCTGCAAAGGAGCCATTTACACTCCCAAATTCTTAATGTCAGAAGAGTGAGGTGGCTGTGTCCAATTCTGAACATGAGAATTAAGAACAATGTGAAGGACAGCCTTTATTTGGAGCTCAGTTCCCTCTTGTGAGCTACGGAAGACTACTTTACAGAGGCTGTACAATGATCCACTACTCCAGTCTCCTGTTTTGGGGCTGTATCAAGACCTCTTCTGTTTGCTTAAGATCACTCTAAGATTCTCCTAACAGACTCTCCAAGAGCCTTGTTTCTCTGAGAAGTCCATTTCTTTCCTTTCACTGTCAGATTTCAAGGACCTTTCAACCCCTTCTCCTGTGAGCTGTATCTACCCCTCCTCCTGCCTATTCTGCTCTGAGTTATCAATGTTTCTGCCCCATTTGCCCACCATGGATCTTCTTCCATTTTGTTTGTATTTATTAGAGAAGTAGCAAATTTCTAACTTATTTGAAGAAGGGAAAAGATAAGAAGGGGAGGGGTTTTAAAAAACAGGCAAACAAATATATCTTATTATATCATGATGCATACTCAGAGTATTGAAGTGAACATGTGCTATATAGGAAAAAAAAGAAAATTGAACTCAGGAAAATAAGGTTTGTAGCATGGAAGACTCAGCAGAGATCTAAATCCATCCCTTTTAATCGCCAACTAAACTCACACCTAAAACCTATTTGAGTTGCTATCACTTTCTTCCTCTTTCCTTCTTTCCTTCTTTCTTTCCTTTCTTCTCTCTTTCCTTTCAATATCTTTATCATCATTATTATTTTATTTATAATCTAGCTATTGCCTCCCTTCCTAATCCCCCCTCCCACAGATCCTCATCTTATTCCTCCTCCTCCCCTAACTCTGAGAGGATGCTCTCCAACCCCTAGTGCTTCCCCCTCCCTGGTGCCTCAAGTCTTTCAAGGATTAGGTGTATATTCTCCCACTGAGGCCAGACCAACCAGGCAGTCCTCTGGTATATATGTGTCTGTGCCTCAAACCAGCTCGTATATGCTGTCTGGTTGGTGGCTCAGTGTCTGAGACATCTCTAGGGTCTGAGTTAGTTGAGAATGCTGGTGTTCTTATGAGGTCACCCTCCTCTCCTGCTTCTATTATCCTTCCCCTAACTCAACCATATTAGTCCTCATCTTCAAGCCAATGGTTTGGTGTAAGTATCTTTCTGCATCTGTCTCAGTCAGCTGCTGGTTGGGCCTTTCAGAGGACAAACATGCTAGGCTCCTGTCTGTAAGCACACCATAGCAATTTTCTGAGGACATTTCAGATTAATTGCCAAAGTGTTTATACTAGTTTGTAATCCCACCAGCAAGGGAGGAGTGTTCCTCTTTATCTACATCCTCGTCTTCATGTGCTGTCACCTGAGATTTAATTTTAGCCATTCTGATTGGTGTAAGGTGTAATCTCAAGGTCATTTGATTTGCATTTCTCTGATGACTAAAGAATTTGAACACTTCTGTGTTTATCTGCCACTTGTGATTCCTCTGTGGAGAATTCTCTGTACCCCACTTTTAATTGGAATATTTGGTTTGTTAGAGTCTGACTTCTTGAGTTCTTTCTACATTTTGGATGGCACACCAGTGATCCTTAAGGCTGGATACATAGGCTTCTGACCCAGATCTTGACATGGAGATCTTGTAACATAATGACCATGAAAAGATTAGTCCCAGGCAAGGTGGTAATCTTAAATCTCAGGAGACTGAAGCAAGCAGATCTCTGAGTTCAAGGTCATCCTCAGATAAAACAAGTGCCAGATACAGGACTATGGTACACACTTTAATCTGGGCCACACTTTTTGCTGGTGGCCTACATAAGGACATTGGTAGAAAGAAGAATTATTCTTTACCTGCTTGCACTTGCCAGCACATCTGTTGCAACCTAGTTCTTCAGGATTCCAGCTTATACAGAAAACAAGGTGAAACAACTAGCCTTGTGGGATTGAGCAACTACTACATTTTTGGAGTTCCCATTAATAGATGTCCATTGTTGGGATAGTTGAACTTCAGACTATAAGTCATTACAATAAATTCCCTTAATATAGGCATTCCATAAGTTCTGTGACTCTAGAGAACCCTGACTAATACAGAGGGCAATATAGAAAAACTATGAAACAAAGTAGTATTTTTCTAGTAAACTAGTAGGATATGAATTATTCATTGCTTCGTTCTACAATCTTGTTGGCTGTACGGTGCTGTGTAATCTTTCGAAGAACATTTTCCATGTCATCCGTGGGAGTCGATGGTTAATGACTAATCTGCCAGTCTCTAAAATGTGTTCCTACAAATGCTAGCAACCATGAGGAAGAAAGTAGGAAGCAATCGAATAAACAAATTTGGCTGCAGATTGGAATATCTGCTGAGGTACTGAATAATCTGTTGATGTCACTGCTCATATACTTTTGAAATAGATGTTATTCTGGGTCCTAATTACGGTTTTTGTTGCAGTGAAAAAAAAACATGATGATCATAGCAACACTTATAAAGAAAACCATTTAATTGGGAGTGGCTTAAAGTTAGTTAGATGTTTAGTCCTTATTTCTCTTGAGACATATCTATTCCCTATTAGCAGCTTTACTCAGTGGATATCCCAAGATTCTGATATCTCTCACCTTGTGGCTTCTCCAGGCAATCTAAGGTTCACCTTCACAACTTCACACAATGACCTCTTTGGGCCTAAACACAGGGATGCTCACCCACCCCCACTACACAGTTGGCCTCAGCTTCTTCCCTTACTTGTAGAGGGAGATGTATAACCTATTATCCTTGACTCTAATGCTAGAACCATGTGGCTGAAGCTGCCAAGTTCTACTGCTTGCTAAGGCTGAAACATGAACCCCTAGTTCAGTTACATCCTCACCAGCCTTCTGTTTTCAATGATTTTCTTCACTCCCTAAGACTGGCTGCCCTGAGAATTGGTTTGGTCTTGGACTTAGAGATTTGCCAGCCCTTGCTTCTTAAATATTGTCATTAAAGGCATGCACCACCACACCTGGATCTAAGCTGTTCTTTAATTCCTTTGTACAAATTGGAAGCTTAGCTTGGTGGGTCTCTTGCCAAGAGATCACTACTGTTTTTATTCCAACTTATTTCATTTCTTAATCTGTTTAGTCTACTTGAACACAGGACTCAGTTCCATTCTACTTCCTGGTTCTTTATTAAACCTTAGTCCAGCATACATTTTGTATTTTTACTTACTCAGGTTGCTCCATCCCATTATAAATCTACAAAACTGTGAACAGTAATAACTGCGTGACAGAGTCAATTCTAGGCTGTTTTGAGATTTCCTCTGCTAATGGAATTAATCCAAAACTCTTCAATTTAGCCTCAGGCAAACTTAAAAACAAGAGCAAAAGCCACATTCTTTGCCAAAATATCACAAAAACAGGCTCTAGGCCACATACTGATATTCTTCTCCTCTGAGACCTCTTGAGCTATACCACAACAGTTCAAATCATCCTCAGCACCACTGTCTTCCATTTTCTTACTAAGATAGCCTACCATCCCCACCTTAAAGCATTTAACTGCTTCTCTAATCTACATTTCCAATGTATACATTTCTCTAAACAAAAGCATGGTCAAACCACCACCATATTCGGGTTTTTGTTTCCATGCTAAATGATAGTCTTTTTTTTCCATTTATAGATATTTTCCATTAAGAACTGAACAATCCAGTTAACTTTTCCATGTATAGTTGTTTGGAAATACATTTAGTGTGTAGTTAGACAAAAATTAAATAAAGTAAATAGTTTTTTATTTTCCTTTGTTATGTCTAGAAATTTTTTTCTACTAATTTTTACTTTGAAGGAAGGGAACTCATATATGTGAAAGAACATGATTGCCATGGGCAAGGAAATAATGAACAGAGATGGTAAATTGTGAAAGTGAATTGCCCAGCAGAAATTCTTGAAAATAACAGACAGACCAAAACAAAACTGAGACAAAACAAAATAAACGAGGGTTGATACCCTTATTTTGGCCTTTTCTCTTCTAATATTCAAAAAATTGTCAGTTTACAACTTTAAACAGTCATATTTTGTTAAACAATATAAAGTCTGAGTGTTTTTTATGGTCTAGAGAAAGTGTATGATAGCCATATTTTCGTCTTTGAATGTGTGAATTTTTGAGGTATATAGAAAGCCAAAGTAAAAGAATAAATATCCTGTAACTAAAATAATTAATGCAAGTAACACAAGACAGACAGATATAGCCAAGAGCATCTAATTGCATACACAAAAGATTAAGTAGAAATTTACTAAAGAAATCCAGTTAGGGCAGCCAGCTAGTGTTCTAACAGATCTACTGAGTAGATTAGTGTGTTCCTCCTGAAGAAGTTTCCAACTGCAATGTGGCTACAGCAGATAGACAAAACATAATCAAATCAATACATACAATAACTAAGAAAGTTGAAAAGTTAATTTCTTGATTAGTCATTTACTCCATGTCCGAGGTTCCTATGGCTGAACCATTCCTAATGTAGGTGATTTTAGCCTATCAGGTCTGCATGAGTTACCAATTTTGGAAATACTTCTCTTTCTAACTGTTTTCAAATGCACCCGATTTCATTCTGCAACCCTTCATGAGCATTTGTCTAGTATTTCTCTTTTCAGGGTTTAGCTCCCAAACCTTTTTGTGAAGAGTACAATTAATCCATTTATATTTAGTTTAATTTATATTATTTTGGTTATTCTTTCTACAATAGCACTTTGTCTTTCCACATTTTATCCTATAAACTAGGTTGATTAATGAGGTTGTAACTAGAATTATTTTTTATTGGATATTTTCTTTATTTACATTTCAAATGTTATCCCCATTTCCCAGTCCCCTCCCAAAACTCCCTATTGCATCCCCCCTCTCCTGCTTCTATGAGGGTGTTCCCCCACCTATCCACTCCCACCTCCCTGCCCTCGAATTCCCCTACATTGGGGCTTTGAGCCTTCACAGATCAAGAGCCTCTCCTCCCACTGATGTCCGAGAAGGCCATCCTCTGCTACATATGCTGCTAGATCCCTCCATGTGCACTTCTTGGTTGGTGGTTTAGTCCCTGGGAGCTCTGGGGAGTCTGGTTGGTTTTATTGATTTTCCTATGGGATTGTAAACCCCTTCAGTTCCTACAGTCCTTTCTCTAACTCTTCCACTGTAACTAGAAACTTTTGTCTCTGTTTTTCATCTTCAATTTGAATTTTTTTCCCTAATTTAAACTGTGGGTTTTCTATTTTCAGCTATTATGTTCTAGGGCTTTATCAATTATATTTTGCTTATAGCAGACACATTAGTGATAGAGCTCTGATATATGACTCCTTGTATTTTTTTTTATCTTTTCTGAGTACTTCTTAATAATTTTTCTTTTTTAGGATACACTATCACAACAAAATGCTATAATGTTCCTATATTGGGTTAGTTTTCTTTATTCTTTGCCAGGAATTGTGAAATATTTACTGAAAAGTTTCAAACATATAACATCTTGGCCCATACATTCTCTCTTCTGATACCTGGGTAATTTTAATATCTTTTAGCATACCTGTAAGGACTAAATTTACTGCTGTTTTAATTTGCTTCTTGTATTTACCAAGTTATTTTAAGATATCAATTTGAAGGAATAAAAAGACTGCTACCCAGTTATTTCCTCATCTTGTTTATATGTGAATAAACTCACTTTGTACTCAATCCCAGGAAGACTAGGGATTTCCACAGGACATGGTGATATGCTTTTATACAGCTGTCTTTACCACACGAGTACTTATTCTATACAATAAGAAATCTCTGGGAGAGCTCACAATTCAATCAGCTTGCTGCCACTGTCTGTCTTTATCAGCACCCCACCATTCTCAGTGCCCCACTTTCCTCTGTTGTTCTCTCCACCCTGTGGTCTTAATCATTCTGTCCTCCAAGTTTCTATTGGCCTCAAAATGGACTTCTAGATTTTTATCTGTGTTTTTTTTCTGCTGTACATTACAAAATAAACAGAAACATCATGCTAAGTTAAAAAGAGCAAAACAATGGACTTTACTCTGTACAATTCTGTTTGCAGAAAATGGCCAGAAAAGGTAAGTCTACTGATTTAGAGTGTTAGTAACTCTCAAACACTATACTTGCTGGCAGAATTTGATGGAAAAAGGCATAATGAGTCTCCCTAGAGTGAAGCAAATGTTTAAATGTATGTAGCAATGGTTGCATGATATTTCTGAATATTTCACTCAAAATATTAAACACTATTATTAAATTTGATCAGTGTGTAACATGTAAATTGTACAACAAAGAGCTTATAGAAAAGATGTGTCACAGGCATGTAATACCAGCTACTCAAGAATTTGAGGAAGAAATATCAAAAGTGCGAAGTCTAGTTGGGCAATGAAATGATCTCAAGGCTACTCTATGCTAAAACTAAAAACTAAAAAGTGGCCTGCGGGATACTTCTTGCCTAGCATGGCTGAGGTATATTTCTAGCTAGAGGTGGAGTGGAATACCTTCCAATATAAGACTTCCCGAACTTTCTCTTTTTTTCTGACCTAGAATGCAGAGGTAAGGGCTGGAATTGTAGTACTTTCAGAGGACCAACAAGGAAACAAAGCCTATGTAATATACAGTAAGAAGGAAAGGCAGCATGGAATCCCTTGTCAACATGCCGAAACTCATATGATTCTGTGCTAGGAGCCTCCCCTGCCTCCATCTGGACATTTTTTAAGTGTGAGAAAACAAGTACTTTTCCCAATTTTGTTTATAACATATATTGTGTCAGTGTACATGGTTTTCCTAAAAGAAGGAGCAGTATTTCATCTTGGAAGCCCAACTGTTTGCTTATTCATCAGTTCAAGAAATTCTGATCTGTTCTTATTGGAAGATTATGAATGAATATATCAAAGAAAATTCATGAAGAGTTTTCCTAATATATATTTAATTTTTCTTGAAAGAGAGTGTGGTAATTTGAACAATAATTACCTCCATAAGCACACATGTTTTATTGTTTATTCATCAATTAGTGAAACTGCTTGGGAAAGATTAGGAGGTATGGTCCTATTGGAGCAGGTTTATATTTAGGAGAAGGTATGTCAGCAGATATGGGCTTTGGGGTTTCTAAAGCCCATGCCATTCCAGGATACTTCTCTCTCTGCCTGGAGCCCTGATTAGGAAGAAAACCTCTCAGCTGTTGATTTGTATCATGTCTGCTTCCCACTATGAATAATGATCATGTACTAACCCTATAAAGTTATAAGCAAGCCCTCTACCAAATGCTTTCATTTATGAGAATGCCTTGGTCAGGATGTTTGATCACTACAATAGAACAATAACTAAGATGTGAACTTCCCAGGATATTGAATATTGTCTAATTGTTTCCCAAACAAGCTGCCTTACCTTTCATTCTTCAGCAATATTATTCTACATTCTTCCCACAACTTGGTACTTTGGATTTTAATAGGAATTCTTAGCTTTGCAATAGTACATTGTTATGGCTTTAATTTCTAATTCTCTAATCATGAATAATGTTTAGTGTCACTTCCATTATTTTTAATAAAAATAAATTGAACTGCTATATGAAGAGAGAAATTCAGAATGTTTAACACTGCCAGTACAGATGGCACACCTACCAGAAAGGATAGGCATGGAACTCAGTAGCTATAGGAAACATTGGTTTTAAGGAACAATTTAAATGTAGCTGTGTTTATTCATCAATATTAGTCCAGGTTATATTGTTTCACTTAGATACAGAAGTAATTATGAAATGATTCCTAGATATGATTTTGAAAGGGAACAATGTAAAAGACATCTATAATTTGAGTGTCCTTTATTAAATATTTATTTATAACTAACATGAAATTTTTCAGAATTGTTTTGGGGAGCTGTTACAGAAAGCTTAAATATTTTGCTTTTTGATGTGTCAACAAAAATTGGTGAGAAAAGTTTAAATCTATGCCAATCTTAATACAAAATCTACCTTATTAGTAAATAGAGTAATACGTATTATCTTTTCTAAAAGTTCTCAAACTACATTTTTTCTTATATGTTTTAAAAGGACATTTATTGAAAATTCACTGCTTCAAACTGAATGACAGAGAGATTAATCCATCTTGGTTAGCTAGGAACAAAGGAAGGACTGAAACACACACAGAAAACATGGTATCAAATGAGCTATAATCTCTGATGAAGACACAGTAGCAAGGAAAAAACTCAAGAACATCTGTACTATACATCTGAAAGGAGGAAGAATTTTATGAGAAATCAGAGGACAAAATTGAACTCTTAGAAGACTTACAAAACAGTTGAATACATAAGTAAATAATAAATATTAGAGTTAGAAGTAATTTTTAATAGTCAAATACCTTAAAATCTAAATTTGAAATACTAAAAATGAAAAGTTCAATAAAATAAAAATTCAATCATCACGGAATGAATGAATTAAGGGAAGAAAAAAATCAGGCCTTAAAAACATGAAAGAAGAATTGAAAGATTTAGCAAAATATAATGATAAGTAAACAATGCATAAGTAGAACACCTGATACTAATAGGATATTATTGAATTCAAAATACACATATTGTGGACATAAAATAAGTTAAATTACAAGATAAAGACATAGAAAACACTTTCATAGGATAAGAGAAAATTTCTCATATCTAGGTAAAGAAATATCCATCTTGAGAGAGACATCAGAGAAGTATCTTCCTGTGTCATATTACAATCAAAATAAAATATACAGAACAAGGAATAATATAAGTAAAAAACACCAAGTGACATGTAAGGATAGTCATTCAGAATAACAATAGTGGACTTGTAATGACATATCTCAAGCTCTGAAAGATAACTCCAGCCTACACTATTATATCCAACAAAACTATCAGTTACAGCTGAAGAGAAAGTATTTCAATAATTATTAAAAAAATAGGACAATTAAAATAAATTCATAACACTGAGTCCATGATACATAGAGATTTCTGGATGAATAACTCTTTCAGACAAAACAGTCATATAAACACATCCATGAGCCCACCAGCAAAATAAACTATATTACAGCAGAATGTAATAAATCTAAAGTGAGAAACCATATAACAATAGATAAATTTTAAAACAGAAAGGATTTAGTAGACAACTTTCAAGAATAATCCCAATATTAATGCTCCCAGTTCCCCAATCAAAGGCATAGACCAGAAGATAATATTGAAAATCAGGATTCATATATTTGTTTTCTTCAATATTTGTATAATATCAAGACATATACAACCACTGGATCAAAGTAGAATTAAGATATTCTCAGAAAATGATACTAGGTAATAAAAAATGTCATTGTCCCACATATCTGACAAAAAAGCACATATCCAACCAAATTAGAAGAGAGATGGAAGGTCACTACATATAGATGAAGCTAATAATCTGGCAAAGATGGTACAGCATTTTTTGCATACATTCACTAAGCATATGTATAACCCAAATAATACTCAACGTAAAGACCGTAGATTAAGCCTGTAACAATAGTCGTGGTTGACTTGAAAACAATTCTCTCACCAAGAGACAAATAGTTCTGATAAAATATAGAGAACTGTGTACATTAAATGACATCATAGGTCAATTAAATTTTAGCAGTCTGTGAAACACTTAACATAACATTGTGGAATAAAAATAAGCCTGCTGAGCTTTGAATGAAACAGATCATATAATAGGACACAAATCAGTTCTAACCAATGGAAATTAAAATAATTACTTGACTTATGGTAGACTGACCCTGTAAAATGAACTTTTATTCCCCAGATGTAGCTGTCATCTTGGAGACTTACTGCTGAATAAGTTCATCCTTTCTTGCTCTTTCTGAACTCTAACTGGCTAGTCCAACTCAGATGTTATGGCTAAAACTCCTCTCCAAGTTGACTGACTTACTCTGGCTTTTCTCAGGTTCTGACTGAATAAAGACATGTCTTTATTTATTTCTCCACTTGGCTTCAAACTAATTCTGGCAATTTGTTCTAATCTTCTGGCTCCTCCTTAAGGAGTGTTGAGGTTTCCCTGGAGTACTTAAGTAACACATACTGGACCTTTATTCTTTCTTTCTTTCTTTCTTTCTTTCTTTCTTTCTTCCTTCCTTTCCTTCCTTCCTTTCTTCCTTTCATTCTTTCATTCTTTCATTCTTTCTTCCTTTCGTTCTTCTGTTCTTCTTTTCTTCCTTTCTTCCTTCCTTTCTTTCTTCCTCCCCTCCCACCCACTTCCCCACCCTCCCTCCTTCTCTCCCTCCCTCTCTTCTCTCTCTCTCTCTCTCTCTCTCTCTCTCTCTCTCTCTCTCTCTCTTTCTTTCTTTTTTTCAGAGAAAAAGATTGTGAAGAGTAAAAAGGTGAAGGTGGACCTGGGATAAATTAGGCTAAGAAGGTAATAATTATTAAAATATGTCATATGAAGTGTTTAATCATTAATGAAATACTAAAAATATAAATTACGCACTTTGACAATGTCACAAAATTAGAAGCCAACAGCAAGCGAAGCCATAGATCATTCAGAAATATATGCCAATTGAACAATATAATATTAAAGAGCAAATAAAGCATTGAGAAATTTAAGAGAAAAAATAAATTGAATGAATATGCACTTAAATCTACATGATAAAATGGAAAGTGTCGTAAGAGAGAAATCTATAGATAGTAGCCTACGTTAAAAATTCAGAAAATGGATGGGCACCTGGTTCAGTAAGTACATCTTTGTTGTTCAGGCATGAGAATCTGAGTTGGAACCTTAGCACTCACGTGTAAAAACTAGCTACATTAATACATGCCTGGAATCCAACCCTGAAGAGGAAGGGATAGGATAATTCTTCAGATTTGCAGGCCAGCCAGTCTATATGTATCAGCATGTATCATGTTCAGCCAGAACAGAAAAACACAGGTAATAAATTAAGGGACAGGAAAGAATGTGTTACAAGAAATTCATAAAAGCTTTAAAATATAAACTAAATATATAATCCATGAAATAGGAAAAAATCTGAACTCAATGAATGAATATCTAGAAGTATATTACCTAAAAGTTAGACCAGGAAGAAGCAAGAATACTAGGACTTTGTGCAATAAAAATCTTAAATAGCTGGAAAAAAATCACACAAACATTTTTGCGTGTCTAATACCTTCTTGTTTCCAAAAGTATTATTGTCTTGAAATGTTAGTGCTAAGTACAGATTGTGTGACATAAGTAGGAAAAGGGAATTATAGGAATAATTAAAAATTGATCTCTGTAAGTCCATTGGATGATCCTCTTTCTTCAGTCCATTATACACCAGCAACAGTAAGACACACTTCCATGTCTTCACTAGCTAAAACACCAAAAAAATTCCAAAACATGTACAATAAATATTTTGCAGCACTAAAACCATCTGGTCCTGGGCTTTTTTTTAGTGGGGAGACTTTTAATTGAACATAGCATTACCTGAGGATCCAGCTATACCACTCCTAGGCATATACCCAGGAGATGCTCGAACATATAACAAGGACATACGTTCAACTATGTTCATAGCAGCCTTATTTATAATAACCAGGAGCTGGAAAGAACCCAGATGTCCTTCAACTGAGGAATGGATTAAAAAAATGTGGTATATTTACACAATGGAGTATTACTCAGCTATTAAAAACAATGAATTCGAGAGTTTCCTAGGTAAATGGATGGAACCAGAAATCATCATCCTGAGTGAAGTAAGCCAATCACAAAAGAACACACATGGTGTTCACTCACTGATTATTGGATATTAGCCCAGAACCTTGAAATGCCCAAGATGCAACTCACAGGCCACATGAAGCTCATAAAAAAGGAAGACCAAGTGGGGGTGATTCAGTTCTTCTTAGAAGGAGCAACAAAATACTCAAGGGAGCAAATATGGAGACAAAGTGAGGGACAGAAACTGAAGGAGGGGCCATTTGTAGACCTTTCCACATGAGTATCCATCCCATGTGCAGTCACCAAAGGTAGATGCTGATGTGGAAGTCAGGAAGTGCATGCTGATAAGAGCCTGATATGGATGTCTCCTCAGAGGCCTTCAAGAGTCTGACATATTCAGAGGCAGATGCTCACAACTAGCCATTGAACTGATCATGGGGTTCTCAATGGAGGAGTTAGAGTGAAGACTGAAGGAGCTGAAAGGGTTTGTGGCACCATGAGGAGAGCAACAATACCAACCAACCACAGCTCCCAGGGTCTAAACCACCAGCCTGGGAGCACTTAGGGAGGGATCCAGGGCTTCAGCTGAATATGTAAGAGTAGAGGGCCCTGCTGGGCATAGGTGGAAGAAGAGATCCTTGACCTTATGAAGCCTGGATGCCCCAGGGGGTGGGAATTTTGAGGGTGGGAAAGTGGGAGTGGGGGGGTAGGTAGGGGTTACATCCACAGAGAAGAAGGAGGAGGGGTAAGGGGATAGGGGGTTCCCGGGTGGGTGGGGGATGGGGTAAGGGGACAACAAATGAAATGTAAATAAAATATCCAATTAAAAAAAAAGAATAAGGGTGAGGAAAAAAAAAGAAAAAATATTTTGCAGCTACTGATAGATAACAATATAATGAAAAATATTTACAATGTAATCTTTTTAAAAATATTATCATTAGTCTACAAACTCCTGTGCTTGACAGAATTTGGAGTATTTTGATAACTTTCAACAGTCGATATTAACCATGTAGAACTTTTCCTAAAATTTGTTTTTTTTTAAATTCTGTCTTTCATTATATTTGAAAAAGATATATTATTTGAATTATTAAATCACTGATCCAATTGATTTCCTGTTGGCAAGAATATATAGGAAGTTTACTTATTCTTATTTTACTTATTTAGTTTACTTATTTACTTTACTTTATTTATTTATTGAAATTTTATCTAGAAAGTAGGAAAGGTACCATTTCTTCAAAATCATTTTATTTTATTTTTTACAAGTAAGTGTACTTTAGTCAAAATGAAAGAACTCAATGATCTGTGTACCTTGTATTATAATCAATTTCTCTTATAGCTATTTCATATAATGAAATTTTGGATGCTACTTTGATTTTTTTTTTTTTTTAGTTAATTTACTTTGTACATAGGAAAGAGCATGTTGGATATGCTACATCTCTCTTGAGAAAATGAGAGGGAAACCTTGGGAAATTCTTGCCTCCACCATCTTGAGACAGGGTCTCTCTTGTAGTGTCTATCTCTGTACAGCATAAACCATGCTAGTTGGCCTATATTTTATTGTCTTAAACAGTCAAGTTCCTACACAAGTGCCAGGATAAAAGATGCAGATTGTTGCATGGTGCTTTTATTGCTGTTTCAGGGAGCAGATTGTCAGCTAGTATGAGCAGTGTGTTTATCTGTTACATGTTCCTGTCACTTATATGGAACTCATTAAAAAGAAAATGAGAGTATTGCCCACATACATGTACATGAGTACGTTTGCAAAATGTGTTTTCCAATCTAGATAAACAGCAGAAACATCTTCAATGTGAAAAGATTAGCCACAGTCCCTTCGTCAAAGACTGCAACTAGTATAAGTTGTGTTGCTTAAAGGGACTCCATACTTTCCATGTGATTACTGTTGTGATTTAGATGTGAGATGTGTCCCACAGACTGAGGTGGTTTAGCACTAAGCACCAGGACAGTATTATTTGGATAGAAACTTTAGAACTTTAACTGGAGCAATTCTGGATTAATACTTTTGAGATGGGTGAGTGGCCCTATTCCTCAACAGGGCCACTGCCTCACCTCTGAATATGGTCTCTACAAGTTTCTCTACCTTTTGTTGGGTATTTAAGCTAATGTCATCCCTGCTGGTTACTGGGAGCCTCTTGCTTTCCTGGCATCTGGGATTTTCAGGTGACTAACCCCAGTTTCCCATTCCCACTGCTACATACCTCTGTTCAATTTCCTGACCCTCTGGAAATTCCTGACCTTTTCTCCCCATCTCTTCCCATACCTCATCCTGCACCCCTTTCTCTCCCCATCCTCTGTCCCTCCCAGATTCCTTTCTTATTCTACCTTCTGAGAATACTTTTTTCTCCCTTCTAAGTAGGACTGAAGCACTTTGATCTTCCTTCTTCCTAAGTTTCATATGGTCTGTGAGTTGTATTGTGGATATTCTAAGCTTTTTTCCTAATATTCACTTATCAGTGAGAACATACCATGTGTGTTCTTTTGGATCTGGGTTACCTCACTCAGGATGGTATTTTCTAGTTCCTTCCATTTGACTCTGGATTTCATGAAGTCATTGTTTTTAATAGTTGAGTAGTACACCATTGTGTAAATGTACCCCATTTTCTATATCTATTCCTCTGTTGAGGGGCATTTGGGTTGTTTCCAGTTTGTAGCTATTGTAAAAAGGCTGCTATGAACATAGTGGAGCATGTGTCTTTGTTATATGTTGGAAACCCTTTTGAGTATATGCCCAGGAGTGGTAAAACTGGGTCCTCAGGTGGTACTACGTTCAATGTTCTGAGGAACACCATACTGATTTCCAGAGTTGTTGTATCAGCTTGCAATCCCACAAGCAATGGAGAAACAGAGACTGAAGGAAAGACCATCCAGAAACTGCCCCACCTAGGGATCAGTTCCATATGGAGCCATCAAACCCAGACACTATTGTGGATGCCAAGAAGTGCTTGATAACAGGATCCTGATATAGTTGTCACCTGAGAGCCACTGCCAGAGCCTGACAAATACAGATGCTAAAACTACAGGGAGCCCAATGGAGGAGTTAGGGGAAGGACAGAAGGAGCTGAAGGAGTTTACAACCCCATAGGAAGGACAACAGTATCAACCAACCAGACACCTGGGAGCTCCCAGGGATTAAACCACCAACCAAAGAATACATATGGAGAGACCAATGACTCCAGCTGCATATGTAGCAGAGGATGGCCTTATCTGGAATCAATGGGAGGGGAGGCCCTTGGTCCTGTGAATGCTCAATCCCCCAGCTTAGAGGAATGTTATGGCGGTGAGGTGGGAGTGGACAGGTGGATGGGGGAACACTGTCATAGAAGCAGTGGGGAGGGGGAACAGGATAGGGGGTTTGTGGAGGGGAAACTGGGAAAGGGGTTAACATTTGAAATGTAAATAGATAAAATAAACAATAAAACACAATTAGAAAAATACCTTTTAAACCGTAGGTATTGCTAGTGAAGTTGGTCTATGAGAAGCAAACCTTGGTAGATTTAGTCACCTCTGGTTTTGGAATAGTTCACTTTCTGGTCTATTCCACTTGCTGCCTAGAAATGACAACTTTTATTTATTTGTTATATAAATCATTATTCATTTACATTTCAAATGATATCCCCCTTCCCGAGTGCTCCTCCACAAACCTCCCATACCATCCCCCCTCTCTGCCTCCCTTTTGCCTCTATGAGGGTGCTTCTCTACACACTCATCCACTCCCACCTCTCCACTCTAGCATCTCCCTATGCTGGTGCATCAAGCCTCCACAGGATCAAGGACCTCCCCTCCCACTGATGTCAGATAAGGCCATCCTCTGCTACATATGTATCTGGAGCCATGGCTCCTTCCATGTATACTCTGGTTGGTGGTTTAGTCCCTCGGAGGTCTCGGTGGTCCAACAGCCTTGCCTTCTCTACCCTAATGGCTGATATCTCCTGAAGCAATGTGTCATTTTTTAAATTAAATTATTTTATTTATTTACATCTCAAAAGTTGCCCCATTTCCTGATTCCCCTTCCCTGAGTTCTTCACCCTAACCCCCCTTCCTTACCCCTCCTTTGAGAGGGTGATCCTGACCCACTGACCCACCTTCATCTCACCCCTACCAGCATCTATGTTCTCTGGGGGTTCAAGTTTCCACAGAATTAAGCAATCCTCTTCCACTGAGGCCAGACAAGGCAGTCCTCTGCAACACATGAGACAGGGCTCTGGATCAGCCCATATATGCTCCTTGATTTTTGGTTTATTCTCTGGGAGTTCTGAGGGGTCTAGTTAGTTCACGCTGTTGTTCTTCCTGTGGGGGTTGCAATCCCCTTCAGCTCATTCAGTCCTTTCTCTAACTCTTCCATATGGGTCCCTGACCTCAGTCCAATGATTGGCTGTAAATAACTGCATCTGGCTCAGTCAGCTGCTGGTAGAGCCTCTCAGAGGACAGCCATGCCAGACTCCTATCTACAAGCACAATATGACAACAATAACAGTGTCAGGGTTTGATGTGTGTACATGGATGGAGGCCCAGCTGGGCCCGTCACTGGGTAGCCTTTCTTTCAGTCTCTGCTCCGTTTTTATCTGTGCATTTCCTTTAGACAGGAGCCATTTTGGATTAAAAATTTTGAAGATTGTTCAGTTACTGCTGCTTCAGCTGGATGCCCTGCTTGTCTATTGGAGGTAGTCTCTTCAGGTTCCATTTCCCTACATTTGGGCATTGTGGCTAATCTTATCCCCATCGAGTTCTGGTTCCATGGGCTGTGCTGAGTGTCAGTCTGTGTCGGGACAACAGCGGGGATATATATATATATATATATATATATATATATATATATATATATATATATATATATGCTTGTTGTGGTGGTACATACTGATGGGATTTGCTGAAGGAGGCAGACAGGAGGATCACGAGTTCGAGGCTACATGAGAATTTTTAACTCCTTCCCTTTAAGCTATTTCTGTCAGATAATCGGTCACAGAGAGGAGAACACTAACTAATTCAATTATCATGTGTACCAAACTTGGAAACTACATGCAAAGTCAACAGCAGGATGTCAGGACAGCCATGATGAATAACGGCGGTCATGATGCTCAGTATTAAGACTAAGAATGTAGTGGTATTGAGATGTCACTCACACAGTTGAAGGTAATTAAATAAGGTATTTGGTCCATGTGGTAGTTTGAAATTGATCCCCATTGGCCAACAGGGACTGGCACTATTAAGAGGTATGGCCTTGTTTGAGTATGTATGGCTTTGTTGGAAGAAATGTGTTACTGGGGAGTGGACTTTGAGGTTCCAAATACTCAACCCAAGCCCAATGACACTCTTCTCATGCTACCTGAAAATATGGATGTAGAACTCTCAGCTATGTCTCTAGCACTATATCTGCCTACATGCTATTATGCTTCCCGCCATGATGATAATGGACAAACCTCTGAACTTTAAGCAATACCCCATTAAGTGTTTCCCTTTATGATAGATGCTGTTATCATGACATCTCTTTACAGCAATAAAAACCCTAAGACAGTTCTCATTCTAATCTTCACATTGTTTTGAAGAAAGATATAAATCTAATACATTGGACTGTTGGAATAAGTTAGGGTGTAAAAAAAAGCTTGCCATCAAGTCTGGCAATGGCAATTGATCCCAGAGAGCCATATGGTGGAAGTGAGAACCAACTCCTAAATGTTGTCCTTTGAACCTCCACATACTCTGTGTAATGTGCACATCCCAAAGCAGATACACGTAAATACAAACTATAAGTTAACCTGTTTTGAAATAAAATCTGGTATTTTGAGAAATCTGCAATTATTAGATTATTGACAATTTGGTTAAATTCACTTTGAAAACTATGTGAGTACAAGATAAAATATTTAGGGACAAATATAGCTCAGTGAACATATTTATAAACCTTTATTTCAGAAAATTTTCACTAAATGGTCCATTATTTCTAGTTAGTGTCCAATGTTATGTAGGTTTTACATGCAGTTCTAAACAGGAGCATGAACAATAAATTTGAAATACAAGTAGGTTGAGAGAGTGACCTTTTCGGTAATTCTGATAGAAAGCCATAACCCAGGTGAAAGTGTCTTGAAGACTTTTAATAGCTTTCAAGAAAACAATGCTTATTACTATCTTGAAAAAAAATAGCCTATAGTCTATAGTCTGAAAAATAGCCTATAGCCTATAGTCTGAAAAACAATAGCATTTAAAATAAAATGTGTTGTCCTAATAACAAGGATCCTAACAAATTTGTGTTATCAAAAGAGATGTATATTAAGTTTGTCATTCAACATTTATAGCCTTTTTTCCTTTCTGGAAATTTAGATCCTACTCTGATTATAAAGCATTTTCTGTCCTATAGCTAATCAATTCATGGGCAGCTGCACCCTAAAACACTATACATTCATAATTATAAAATTTCATGCTGTGTGTGTTTTAAACTAATTTTGCAGTGCTATAAATGATGATAACTCAACTAAAATATTATTAAAATTAAATATGTAAAGTTAAACAGAACTCTAAACAAAACATTTTGTTTATACTGTTACAGCATCTGTTAGTCTAACAGACCCTTCTGTGTAATTATTGACGAGGTCTACATAACAGCTCTCTTACCACTAAATTAACTGAATTTACAAAATACAGCAAATCTGTAATTGAAATATGTTTGGAATTCTTACACACATGTAATGCAAAATGAACGTATCATTCAAATGATGTACATAAAGATGAGTATGAATCAGGAGTCATTCCACAGTATGAGAAATGCATCATCTATCAGCATTGCTTTCCCACCCAACATCCTTATGACTCGAATACTGCCAATATAAACATTCCATCCTCTACACGATGGAAGAACTTTGTAGGACTTAACATAATGTCGATTTGTATTTTATAAGTGCCTTTTCACATAGCCTTTGGGTTGAAAGGGGATACACGTTTACGGGGACTCACTTTCCCATTAAGCAGTCACATGGCATTGTTGCACTGATCCCTCTGCTTCAAACTTATTCCTGCGTTCTCAAAATGCAACTCACAAAAGGTGAAGATGAAATTGCCAAAAATGACCTACCAAAAGGGTCAGAAAGTCAATTGCAGGGGACAACCAGGTGACATAAATAAGGGAAGCGTGACAGAGATGAATTGATGGCTGTCAAGAACGATTGTAGGCATGGTGCTAAGCACCACATTGCTCAGTTGAAATCAGAAATTTGCATTTTAGGTAAAATATTCACAGGTTAAATGTTTTCAAATCTGCTTAAATCCCTTCTTCATACTGAGTGAGTCAAATTTAATATATATGTGAAACATCACTGTCCAGCATAAAGAGACAGCTAGGGAAGCTGAGACCAAATTTCCAGTAAAAACTTTCCTGAATTAATACATTTTAGATAAGTATGATACATATCACTGTCTACCCAGAAACGTATTTCTCATGAAAAATGTCTCAGCAATATTGGTTAAATATTTGTGTGAAGACTGAGGTCTGATGAAGGATATTTTTCTATATATTTGCTGGCTTATTCACAAAATATTTACTATGTTCTTTTCTAGCTTCAGGCAATAGGTGTTTTTATTGTTTTATAAATTCCTTGAGAATTTCATATATTATGTATAGGTTATATTTAACCCCTACCTCAACTCTTCTCGGAACAACTCCCTAGTTTGTACTCACTCAACTTTGTGACCATATATGTATATATACTTTTGAGGAATGGGAGTTCATGACTATTTATTTTGCTTCATGACTTGTTTTATCTGGCTTAAGCATACACTGGTTTTATACATGGTATCATCACTACTGTGAGATCATATGTACAACTTTCCTATTGTGTTCAGAAAACTGTTATTTTATTGTTATCCACTGCCTCTGGCCCTTACAATCTTCTGAAATGATCTATAAGCCTTGACAGTAGGAGATGTGATAGAAGTGTTTCATTTATGGCAAGCAATCCACATTCTCTTATTCTCTTTATTTTACATCTCTATGTTAAATGTCATTTGCTGCAAAAAAATTACTTCACTTGTGAAATATGAGTTTAATGGTAAATCATTAGGAGTTGCTTTATTACTACGACTCTTTAGCAGGCTAATAGCAGGAAGTTCTCCATAGGGTCATGAGCTGTCTAGTCACTTGAATTTTGATCCTGATAATGGTGCCAGGGCTATATTCTATTAATACAAAACAACATTAAATTTAAGGTTTTTGTTAATATGTATATCATGATGGGAGTCATTCTTTCTATGAACTTGAATTTTATCTCTAAGGCTCAAGTGTGGATGCTTCAATCCTACTTAGAAAAGGGAACAGAATAGTCACAGGAAGTAGAAGGAGGGACCAGGACGGGAGAACAAAGAGGGAGGAAAAAAGGGGGGAGCAGAATCAAGTATGGGGGTGACAGAAGAGAATCCCAGAAGGCAACGAGAATGAATAAAAATATGCAGCAGTGTAGGGTGGGAAGCAGGGAGAATCACTAGAAAGTCCCAGGCACCAGGGATGTGGGAGGCTCTCAGGAAACAATGGAGATCACATTAGCAAAATGTCCAGCAGCAGGGAGATAAAACCTGAAGACACCACCTTCAGTAGGTGTCTTCTACACGACCCCAGTTGAGAGATGGTACAAACCACCCATCTCAAAAAATTTAACCCAGAATTGTTCCTGTCTAAAGGAAATATAGGGGCAAAAAATGGATCAGAGACTAAAGGAAAGGCTATCCAGAGACTACCCCACCCTGGGATCCATCCCAGGAGAAGACTTAAAACCTGATACTACTGCTATTTTTGACTGTGAGATGGCAACCTTATTCCTTCACTTGATGCCCTGTTGTTTTACTGGAAGTGGACTCTTCAAGTTCCCAATTCCCACTGTAGGTCATTTCATCTAAGGTTCCTCCCTTTGAGTCCTGAGATTCGTTCACATCCCAGGTCTCTGGTACATTCTAGAGGGCCCTCCAACCTCCTACCTCCTGAGGTTGAGTGTATATACTCACTAATAAGTGGATATTAGCTAAAAATGTATAGAATTTCCAGGATACAACCCATATAACTCAAGAAAGTTTGAGTTATATGGAGGAAGAAGAAAGCAATCACAGGAGAGAGGAGAGGGACCTGATGAAAAAGGCGACAGGGAGGGGAATAGGGGAACATGATCAGATATTGAAAGTGAGAACAGGACTGAAGCCCTGAGGGCCAGCAGAAAGAGTGAATAATATTTATATGGCAAGTATCTCAGAATTCTGGAAATTATTAGTACTAAAGATGTTACACATGTATCTGGCACAAAATTGATGACTATGCTAAAATTCTATAAATAAAATTTAAACCAGCTTCTACTTTCCAAGTATTGCCTCATTCAAAACTTTGCTTATGTGAATTAACTTTCATGACGTGAGAAAGCATACATATAACCATATGTTTTCTACAGTAACAACAACAAAATCACTTTAGTATCTAATATCAGTAAAGGCTGGAAGATCAATATATTTATTTAAAGAACTTGTTAAGAAGATTTTTCTCTATAGTTTATTTTGATATAATATTTGATAGAAATATAATAATATAAATCAACATATATTAAATATATCAAAATATATTTACATAGGTTATATATAATGTAGTGAGTTATTTTCTATATATCTTTATAAAGTCATCTTCTACTTTTTTAAAGGATTGTTTTATATGACAAGTAAAGGAAAATTGAAAACCTATTATAAAATAATATTCCTTAAAGGAAAACGTCAAAAAATTAAATCAAAAACCTCATTCCTAAGTGTATCAGTTTTAGCAGACCTGAATCAACTATGCATGTGTTTAATTTGGAGATTGTTTACTAGATATGACCACCTTAGGATGATTGCCTTTCCACTTAGGCTCATTTTATTCAGTAAATTGACCTGACCTGATTTGTTAATTGGAGATTATCTATCTTTGCTTATAAGATAGGTAGGTAGTGGCCTAATTTAAAAATTTGAAATTATGTGTTGTTTTACTGTTTTTGAAGATACTTATATTTTAAGCCTACTCCAGAATCAAACCTTTGGTGCAGAATTTACATGAAAGCATTCTGTGGCTTTTCTCTCCACATTCTAGAATACTTACTTCATTATTTCTAGAGTAGTTTTACTCTATATTACTCATTCAACTTAAATATTTCATCTTCAAATTTCAGTGTCAATTAAACACTGCTGTATGTGCTTGACATTTTAATATCCATTTAAATGACTAGTTCAAAATTTTCATTCTTCAACACTGAGATCTCTGAGTGAGCATAAACTTTTTAACAGTGCCAAACAAAGAAGAGTATTGGTGGATAATAATGTAGATGACAGTGATTGCTCATGTACAGACTCAAACCATTTCAACTAATATTCTTTGAATAGTTTTATTGATTGAATTTATTTTTGAAAATTTTCATATGTATATATAATACATTATCTGTGAATCTAATGATTACTCTCATCTACTGTCCTCTCTTCCCTCTCTCCCACTCTTGTCATCCTTTCTCTTCTTTACAAATACTTTCCCCATACTAATGTCTTCTGTTTGTTTTGTGTCCCTTTGACCTTAAGCTATCTGTATTACTTTATTTATGGAACCCAAGATAGAACCACTGGAGCCCAGTATGTCTATCCCTGTATACAATCACTATCTCTGCATTCCGTTTCCATCAGCTGCCAAAAGTTCAGCAAGAAGATGTAAGGTTGTGTGCTATGACCTACTTCAAGATCCATAATTAGCTGTTGACAGGCTCAGTCTTGTGAAGCCCCAATCCAATCAACCACTGTGGCTGTGAGATCACTTTTGCAATGGATGTGTTTTATCATCGAGATGTTATTCTGTAACCCTAGTCCTTATCTTTAGGATAAGGAATTTTATGTCTCAATTTTATGAATCACAGCAGTGTATCCCACCTATGAATATTTGTTCCTGAAAATTTATATGGCAATGTCTACAGACAATTGCAAATCTAAAAGAGTGTCTAATATAATCTGTTAGGTTGTAGATAACATTGGTATGTTTCAGCATATTGAAAGATAAACATGACATTGCTTTTTTCCAGGAAAGAACTGATTAAAAACTTATAATGTCCACTCTACTGAAGTTGAGAATCACCACCTTCATCTCCTGGGCAAATGACACGATATACAAGTAAGCATAATAAAAACATTAATGATAACTGACATCCCAAGAAACAATAGATTTACCTAATCAGACAGTATTCACCCTAGTCATATTTTGTCTTAGTTTGTAATATTGTAGTTATTTTGTAAGTCTAGTTAAATCTAATATAACAATAAATGTATAGAATTATTGTTCATCTCATATGAGACTAATAATACCCTTAACACAACTTTTTATAAACTACTATTATTTCTAACACATTCTGCAGGTAACAATACTGTCAAACTTAATTAGGTGTAAACAAGAAATGAGAGCATAGGATTTACCAGCTCACTGTTTCCAGGAAATTTCTAGAGGTTATAATCAGGCAAGAAAAACAATTAACTTCTTGAGTATTTATTTTGTACCATACATTTCATTATATATTTTCATAGGCAGTGTGTTTAATTGTTGCTGCTACCCTTTTAAATCACCATCTATAGTTAAGACAATCCTTTACTCCTTATATTCTTCATATTTTATTATCAAAAATGATCATAAATATGTTGAATTATTTATGATTCATGAACTTTTCATTTTTTTCACTGCTCAGGTTACCAGGATACTTTTATGCAAGTAATAGACTGTTTGACAACCCCAACATTGCAATGTTCACAAATATCAAATCACATGCACTAATATGTACTTACTTTTTTAGAGCAAATAATACATATGATTTTACACACAAGGTTTTGGTTACCATCAACTCAACTCTTTCCTATTGGTTTTCTGTGATATACAAATCACAAGCCTGACAGAAAGAGATTTTGGTCTTTCAGAGACAGAGTATAAAAAGTCACACAAGACAGTGCCTAGTATATTTTTTTATATTTATCTTATATAATTCCAAATATATAGGATTTTGGAATATGAGTTGTACCTAGAAATAAGGGGCTACTACAAATGGCCTAAAGTCACTTCTTAGTATACTATGGAGAGTCTAGTGCCAAAATGCAAAGCTTTAAGAATAGTCTGAAAATTGTTAATACAGTCATTTCTTGCTATGTGAAGTCTTTTGCATTTAATTCAATATATCAATGTATATTTAATGCATTTTATTTTCTTAGTCATTTTATACTATAGCTCTACAATACCTGAATACATTTACATATTTGTGAAACAGATCTCCAGAATTTTTTTAAAACCGTAAATCTAAAATACTTCATTTTCTCTTAAATCTTTAATGTACTTTGAGTTAAAAATAATAGACAATATTACTAATGGTCTTATAATCATCTATTGAAGACATAATTACTCATTGACTAGACTTGGCATCCTTTATGAAGGTCTTTTGGTCATTGGAATAGTTGTTTTTCTTGTTGCTGCCACAGTATACCCAGGGAAAACAAGTTAACTAAGGAAAGGCTTATTCTACTCTATAGTCAAGGTTATAGTACATCATAGCAGAGGAATTATGACTGGGATTACTTAGAGCTTCTAATCACATTTCAGCCACAGTCTAGAAGCAACGAAGAATGAATGCTAATGCTCATATATCTCAACTTTTAATATATTTTTAACTATCTTTGAGAAAGAGATAGAGATGATAGAGAGATAGAGAGATAGAGAGATAGAGAGAGAGAGAGAGAGAGAAACATATCTGAGTACAGATTCACATTCCCCAGTATTCTGCTAGATATCATATAGTCTATGACAGGCAGGCTAAGAGGTTTATCTAATCTAGGTAGTCTCTCAAAAGCAATTCCAGAGGTTTGATTAGAGTTTATTCTATAACCAGGTATGTGTTATAGCTGTTCCTTGAGAGATTCTACCAGGACCTGACTAAGACAAATGAAGATACTCACAACCAACCATTAGACTGATCCGAGAGACACCCCAATGGAAGAGATAGGGAAAGGACTGAAGGATCTGAAGGAGATTACAACCCCATAGGAAGAAAAATAATGTCAACTAACTGTACCTCTCAGAGCTCCCAGGGATTAAACTACCAATCAAAGAGTGTATTGGCCCATGCTCCTACTGCATATGTAGTAGAAGACTGCCTTATCTGGCATCAATTAGAGGGTATATGCTTGATCCTTTGAAGGCTTGTTTCCCCAGAGAGGGAGATGCTTGAAGAGTGATGTGGGAGTGGGTGGGTGGGGCAGCACTCTCTTAGAGGCAAAGGGGGAGGGGATGGGTTTGGGGCTTTATTGAAGGAAGACCTGGAAGGAGGACAACATTTGAATTGAAAATAAATAAACTAATTAATAACAAATGTAAAAAAATAAACCATAATAGTTCTATCCCTTGTCATCCTGACATCTATGCTCACAGGCACCTCATAAGCAAAACACATTAAGTAAGACTTCAAAGATACCTATAATTTTTAACAATTCTAATTTTTTAAAAGTCTAAAATCTAAAGTTAATATGAGACCAATGCAATCCTTTGCCCATGAGCTCCATACATACATACATACACACACACACACACACACACACACACACACACACACACATATATATATATGTACATGTATATAGATATACATACATATCTATATACATGTACATATATATACATGTATATATAGTATATTAGGGACATATAGTCACAATATATAAGTATACTATTTACAGTATGATTACTCTATATATATAGTATATTTGTTTATTGTCATGGACTGGTATGGGTATTCATGTATAAGTTAACATAATATAGGTATAACTTAGATAAATGTTTAATTTTGTTTTTATAGTGATTAACTCTTTTTACAGTTATATATGCATGTTTTATTATATAAGTTCTTTATTCTATAGCAATCTGCTTACAAGATATACTGGTGTAGTAGTGGCATGAAGATTAGGGAAGAAATGATCCACTATTATTACATTAAGGCCCACTCAATGTGGGCATCCAAACCTAACACTATTAATAAGGCAAACCATTTGAGACTAAATAGATTATGGTCCCTTGGTGAAAATATAGTACTGCAATTCTGATAAAGCAACACAGTAATAGAAATACTACTAGTCAAATATTGTTATTTTTGTATATGGGAAATGCTCAGCTCTTCCCAGAAAGACTTCTTGTTCTAAATGGAATTTAACACAGAGACTCACAACTAGACAATATACAGAGAGTGAGTGACTTTGGAGTGCTTATGGTACCTTTATTACACCATTCTCTCAAAACTCATGAATCTATGTGGAAAAGAAGGTAGAAAGATTGTAAGAGCCATAAGTACTAAACAACATCCAGGAAACAGTGTTACAATGTTTTTATTTCCTCGATACAACAAGACTAATGAACATGTGAATTCCCAGGACTGTGACAGCATGCACACTATCTAAACAATCTCAAGCCAGGCAAAATCCAAGCTTAGAAAAGTCAAAGTGGCCTCTACTCCTGACCTAAAAGCTATTCATATTTGATAGCTACTGAGAGAGAATAAAACAGTTTTCCCTGCCAAATGAAGGAATACTGAGCATATCAGCCATTTCCCAGGGTTGAATAGATTCTTAAGAAGTTGGTCAATACTAATTGGACTTTACATTATTAATGAGTCTATGTTTACATTTTTTGAAAAGAGACAGAACATAGATTCGTATGGATGAGGAAGTAGGCTTTGAGGAAACTAGGAAAAGGGGAAAATATAATCAACATATAAAATATAAAAAATCATAGAAAATTTTAAAAGGGTATTAATCTTAGATAAATAACTGCTATGTGGTTTTCTATGTTTTCAAAACCATGATTTTGAGTCTTGGATTTAAAGTGGACTATAACACAAAATAGAAAATATATTTCTGTGCCTTTTCAAGTGAATAAATCAGAAGTGGCAAAGATTGGTTGCATTAAAATGTATTGATGACAGAAATCTAATACACAACAATATAAAACAACAAATATAAATGGGTTCTCACACTCCCTGGGTTAGCTGACTCTAAATGGAGCATTTCTAAATAAAGATCAAGTTGATCTAGCCTAATATTTAGATTCCTGCCTGAAATTACTTCTTTGTTCCAACCTAAGATTTAGATTCCTGGCTGAAATTACTTCACTATTCTAGCCTAATGTCAGATGCCTGCCTGAAGCCCATTTCCATGTCCTTGGCCAATGTAAGATTCCTGCCAGCAGCCCCAAAAGCTCTCCACATCCCCCCCTTTTTTATTTCATAAACAGGACTGAGCCTGTCTTAGGTCATTCTGACAAGAAAACCTTCTTTACTCATCATGGAATATACATTATCAAAATCAATGCACTTATAACTTAGGTTGGTAAGACTCTGTGCAGAATCTTACATGTCCTTGGTTTATCAGCCTGTTAAATCAATAACTCTGTCTGTGGGTCCATTTTCAGTTTCAAGTGATGTACTCTGGCTGCCAACATGGTGATGTTGTTACAGACAAGCTTTAACACAATGGGAAGCAACAAAAGTATTCCCAGGACAAAATGTGCTAGCATGATCAAGGTACATATGCCATTCTTGAAGCTTGACCAAAATGGAAATACTGATCTCAGGCCATGGATAATTTTATCAGCAGTATCTGCTGCATCAAAACTCAGCGGAGCAGTATTCTTGAAATTCATAAGCTCACTATGTAAAGTTAAAACATCCAGAGAGGTGTTAGAATTATGCTAAATACATTGCAAGTATCTTTAAACTTTTTCCTAATTATAATAACTATCATTGCAAATTTTAGAAGTAATACAAATCCATTGGTATTTGGCATGACATTCAAGATGGCTCTTTACTCTTAAACTCTGAACCTTCTTCCAATAATTTGAATAGGATAAAGAGCATCAATCTGTTGTTCCAAATGCCTATCTAAATCCTCTTGTATACTCAACACATTAGTAACATTTTTTTTTCTAGATGGTTAACAAAAGTAGCTGTTTTAACTTCTTGTGTCAAAGCAATTGCAGAAGAAGTGGTGCTAGCCATTAATGTAATTAAAGATGTTATACCGACAATAATCAAGCCCACTACCCTCTTGCTTCTGCTTAAAGCCTGACTCACTTCTTCCAGTACTTGCAAGTTTTCTTCAGAATACCAAGGCCCTGTAATACTCAGGGCAATAAAACAAAAGCTGAGTGATAGACCCCTGTAACAGACATCCCAGGTTTCAATACACTAACATAGTTAGAAAGTGTACAATCAATAGAATAATGTAGTAATTTCTGGCAGGGAGCTAAATTTTAAGGTTGAACAAAGAAGCAGGTGTCAGGTATGAAAATGACTTTGGGCTAGGACAGGGAAGTAGGCTCAGTTACTTTGGTCATTCTGATAAGCCTTTAGAAACAGTGATCATGGGAGTAATCATGGAATTTTGTTCATTGCCTTGCTTGTTCTTTGACTATTTGTGGTTATTGTCTTGCTTGTTCCTTGACTATTTGAATCTATTTTATTGCTAGTTCCTCAACCTAGAAGAAAGAGTCTATAAATCAATCCAACAAAATAGAGAGAAATGGTAGAATTATAGAAATGGAAAAATTATATGAGCACTAGACAAAAAAAATTCATTTTTTTTAAGAAAGGAAAAGAGAAAACTTAGAGATGTATATACATCCTAAAATTTATAGCAACAAAACACAATTGTGAGTGTATTATCACAGACTTGAAGAACAAAACTTGATAAATGAACAACTTAAAGTTTTACTCATAAAATATTATTTACATTTAAAGTAATACATAATTATACTTAAACATAATTTCTACATTAAAGTTTAATTTATTCTGGAAACTAATTATAATATACAGTCATTTTATAAATACAATTTTTCAATGTCTTGTAATAAATGTGTTATCACATCAAAATAAGTATTTGAATATTTCACTATATGATGATCTGGAAAGTATTGCATATTTATTCTTAATTCTTAGGAATTTGTCAGAATTGAAATTTTTCCCTTTTAGTTTCAATGTATAATTCACAAAATAGGATATCTCTGTGCATAAATCTTTATTTTATTTATATATACTTAACGAAAGACACTGTTTCTTTTTATTTTGATATGTAGGTAAGAGTATCAGTCCTGTTCTTTAGTTATCAGTACAAAAGTAGCCTAGTGGAGGGTGTTGCTAGGAAACCAGTGTCAGCATCATTTATGACCTTACAAGATATAAAAAAATAAGTATAGATTTATCAAGCTCAGTGGTATATTGTCTGGCTTAGATAAAAACATAAGTGTTCCAGTGTATGAGGGTTTTTCTGTTGGTTTTATTTCACTTCTAGTAGTTTATAGTATTTCTATTTTAACTTCTTCCTTTTTTAATCGCACAAATATGAACACATAAGGTCATGCAACTCATTTTCTTGAAACCTCTGGGTGTCTCAAAGTTTTAACTTTGGTACATTTAGACTCAATATTATCTCTTAGCTAACAAGAAATCCTAGCAGCAGTGTCAGCAGATTCTGAACCTTTTGAAGGCAGATTGTTCATACCAGTACTGTAAGAAATAGAGAAATTCGTTCTACTGGGAACAACAGTGAAAAATGTATAAACATCACAAAGTAATTTTGCTGTCACATTCAGCATATATTCTCAAAGACACATTTTCAATTTTCACGGTGGAGGTTGCTTAGGTTAAATAATCTGATGCTAGAAAGAACTCACATATCTGTATCATCTTCTTGCCATATCTTATTTTGAATTTGTCTACTTTGTGGATTCATGGAGAAAAGTAACCATAGACAATGTGAAATTGCAAAACTCTTTATATTCTGAAACACTAAGGAGAAAGACTGGGCCTTGTATGTGCTTTTGGAAACTCAAAGCCCACCCCTAGTAACACAACTTCTGCAACAATGCCATATCTACCCCAACAAAGCCACACCTCCTTACCATTCCCAAACATTTGAACTAACTAGAGACAAAGCACCTCAAAATATGAGCCTATGAGACCATTTAATCCACAGCATTCCAATTCTTAGCACCCATAGGCTTGTATACTATCATAATGTAAAATGCATTTAGTCTAACAACAAATGCCCCTATAGTCATTTAGTTTTAAAACTGCATAAACTATCAAATTCCTTATTCATTTTTGAGACTTAAAGAAACATAAGATCTGTAAATTCCTGTAAAATAAGAAAGTAAATGATATAATTCTAAAATATAATGGCACATATTATACATTAACATTCAAGACACTGAAGCATAGCAAGACTGAAACCTAGAAGGCAAACTTTAAATTCTGAAACTCCAAGTTCGGTGGTCAAAGTTCTGCCCTTCCTGTCCTGCTGTCTGCAGTACCCTCTCCACCTACCTGAGGCTTGTTCTATTTACTTCCTGTTAGCAGCTCTCTTTTGTCAGCTATCTTTTGATGTTGGCATCTCCAGCATCTTTGGGTCTGCAAATACAGTCCAGGTTTCACCTTCACTGCTTCACTCAATGGCTTCTACAGGTCTCCTTGCAGAAATAGCACGTGACAAATGCCTGGCTTCAGTATCTTTTAAAAGAATGGATAAAGATTCCATAAGTTCTTTTTTGACTCTAAATTCAGAACTACATAGTTGAAACAACCAAAATTTTCTTACCAGGGTTGGAACTTGGCTCACTCCTTTAACTACATTTACATAAAATTTTCAGGTTGGGCAGGCCTAGGAAATCCCTCAGACCTTTATTTTCATGTTTTTCAGGATTATCTCAGTAGGGGCTTCACCTGAGGTTTTCACTGCCTTGATTCCATTTAGCATCCAGTTTTTTGCGTAATCTTTCTACTTGAGAAAAATTCTTGACACCAACATTGCATTTTCTGCTGCCCCTTTTCTCTTCAAACTATGTTTTGAATTTTTTTTTTCTGTTTGTTCCTTTTCCCTGTAGATCTGTGTAAGAGTGATCACTTATAACCATGTGTCAATAATAGACTATCTTGAAGTTTCCTCTGTCAATGACATTATTCCAAAGCTCTTCAATTTAACCTCAAGCAGATTCTAAGAAAAAGGGCAGACACAGCTACATGCTTTGTCTAAGTTTAAGAAGAATGGTCTGTATCCAAACTGCTAATATTTTTCCCCTTTGAAATCTCTTGAACTGGGCTTTCATAGTCCACATCACCTTCAGCACTACTGTCTTCAATGTCCCCACTGAAGAACCAGCCTGTCTCTATCTCAGCCTCAAAAACATCTTATAGTAAAGAAAAAATAGGTTTATTTCTGTTTAGAATTAAACCTCTGTTTTTCAAAGAATGAGATATGCCCCACTTATAACCTTAACTACAAATACTTTATACTGCCTGTCCCAGAAATGGCAATCATGTCTTGTTTTCAAAAGTTGTATATAACCATCTTGTAAACAAACCATTATTTTAAAAGGTTATATGGCCACCAGTGACTGCCTTGTTTTGCCCACCTTGCAACCGCGTTTATGTTTCATATGGTACTAATTTGGTAGACTTATGACTACTTAGACTCCTATATTCCTGCCTACTTTTCCCACAAAATCCTACATTTAGAAACTCCTTATCCCTGAGATATAAAAGCCTTTTCTTCCTTACTTCAATGTTTATCTCTAAATCCCACCTTAAGGTGCTATAGGGCTTAAAACCTCAGTGGCTGTTCGTAGTATCATATCTGTTAACATTCAAACAATTAAGCCTATGCCCATGGGGGTCATTTAAAACAACACCCTGTGTTTGAGTTATGTGATGTATTTATTGCTTTGCATGGTTGTTGTTGTTGATCTCTTTCAAACTTGCCAACTAGTGATATATAAGGATTGTGTACAGTTTGAGTGTATGTGAACGATTTCACTATATCTTTATGTTTTGATTTGATCGAAAGAAGCACCAATGAGTCTCAAGTGATTGATTCTGGAGCTTAAAGTATGAGATAACATACAATAAATAACTTAAAGAAATTTAAATAGAATTTTGGGTAGTTTGTTAAAATGTAATGATTACAGTAGATAATTAGATTTTCTGGTTTTAAGAAACCTGCATGAATGGATATCTTGCATCATTTTTAGTGGCACAGTTCTTTTATAAGAACTATGCTGACCTATATAAGAAATGCATGAGCAAGCGGGAACAGTTTCTTCATTATTGATACATACATTGTTATCACAGTGACCCTAGATCCTCCTATTTATTAGCAATCTATTTCAGTTAAATTAAAGCATGAATTATTTTCCAACTACTTGAATACTATTATGAAAATGAAGTCCGATTAGTTAGATAAATTATAAATCATTCTGTCATAATAATAGAATTTTGTTGTGGTTTCAAGAAGGAAATTGATTTCTGATATGAGATGGGCAGAAGAAGTATTCTTTAACATTTGTTATTAGTAAGACTTAATGAACATCAAGAAGAGAGAGTATAGATACAGTAGATGACATATAATTATTGAACTTTTCTGAAAAGCCACGTAATGCAACACATTTCTTAAACTTCCGTGTTGTATTAGCTATTTTTCTTATTGATATGACCTGATATAGACAACTTAAAAAAGGAAATATTTATCTCAGCTCACCACTGCAGAAGTTTCAGCCCATCAACACAAGGAAGTCAAGGTAGAGTACCACACATTAAGTCATTGTGGAACAGAAAGAGGTACAAAGTACTGGTTGGCTGGCCTTCTTCTTTCACTCCTTTTATTCTGTTGAGACCATTGGCACAGGGATGGTGCTACCCACAATCAGATGAACTTTAAATAGTTAATCTGTGAAAATGTTCCTATAGACGCACCTATAGTTGGACTTCTACAACTTAAATGACTCTAAATCCAGAGAAGTTGATAATATAGATTTACCTTCCCAAGGGAATTCAAATAAGTGGGCAAGAATTTTCACTGTCAGTGCATAAACCAATGTTTAAAACTGAGATGTGCTCTTTACTTGCTTAAGTCACTCAATCATGTTACTTATATCACTTCAAATAGCCAATTACTGCTATGTAGGAAAATCTGTTAGGTGTCTAAAAAATTAGCAAGAGCAATTAAGCGGTTTTTAAAAAGATTGGACACTTCAAGATGAATGACACTTAAGAATTAAACATAAATCTTATGTAAAATAAAGATTAAAATTTGAAACGGAAGGGTTATTTTACTGATAAAATAAGAAGCATCTCTTTAGTGTTTAATGTATTCTTTCTTTTTTTGTTTATCATTAATTTTTGATTTCATATGTGTGAATTATGTATGTGAACATGCTGATATGAATGAGTGGAAATACATGACCTGGTGCACATGGGTATCTAAGCTTCTTCCACTTTTATGTGTGTTTTGAAGATCAAAATCAGATTTCTAAGCTTGTGTGGCAATTCCCTTACTAGCTAATTCATCTAATGTTCCTCCTTGAGTATTTTGAATACAGTCACTGATATGTTACTTCTGAAACATATTACCAGAAAATAACTCTCACTGGTCACTTTAGAATTGGCTATGGAGATTCTAAGACTAAGTGGACAAATGTGTCACCAGGAGTGCAATTACACAGATGAATTATATAGTAGATAAGGAATGAATAACAATTTAAAACTCTGCTATAAAACTTGGTCAAACATTCTTCCCTCCAAAGAAATGTATTTGGCTCAAACATTCATCATTCTCTAATAAAAGAACTGTCAATTATATTTTAACACAGAATAGTAATATGAATATTATTGCCATGTGAAAATCATACAATTTATGCTACAACAAAAATGTTTTGTGCATTTTATATTTCATTTCTTTATAAATAAGACAACATGAGTTTAAATAGAGAAGTTCCATGAGGAAGATGATATGTAAAAAGGAAATTACAATACAAAGCAAGAAAAAGAACTAACTAATGTAGGGAAGTGCCGTAGAGGCATCTGAATTTCCACAGAATTAGAACAACCATTGTCATGGTGGCACAAGAACTAGTTTGATACATTCCATGGAAATTCATATGGTGCTTGGGATTTTGTACACTGTCAAAGTGATGATTCAGGTTAGTTACTATCTTGTCTTCTGAAAACAGAGCTGTGCACATGATCCTAGAAGAGAGGTATGTGAGGGAACCACTATGTCTGCTCTGTAAATATTTTGATGCCCATCACAAATCATTTCTAGAAATGACAATGGAGTGAAAATAATTATGTTTGACTTCACATATTATTTCTGTGTATATTTTAAATAAGGGCATACAAACAATCAAAAGTAAAGGTAAGAAAAAAATGGTTACTGAGACAAATTAGTAACAACTGGAAACTTCTATACATACCCAAAGACAATCATGCTATTGTGAGCTTAGCCTAGGTGCCTGCACATAATTCACACTGATTTTGAGTTCTGACAGCATCTGAAAGTAATATAAAGCACAACCTACAACAGTAGTCACTGAGATGGTATTATTTTAATCTCACATGTTAGATAAACCAAAATCATATAAATTACCATCGTAATTTTTTCTTGAAGTTTGGAAAGGACTTTTGAAAAAACAAATATGCTATTATGGATCCATGATACTAACTGAAAATGTTTCTTCCTCTCACTAAATTTTCTGTAGTATCACATTTATTATCAATATTAATCTAATTTCATAAAAGAACAGGAAGTAATGTGAAAGTTACTAGTGCTCACTCCTTGTGACATTATAAATGACAAATATAATCACAATATACTTGCCCTTCATTTTCTATCACAAGTGCACCACATCAAGCTCTGCAGGAAATGCATACTCTTCACTCCCTGATATGGTTTAATACATTTTGCTGTGATTTTGGGCTTCATTTCTACCTAGTTTTGTCAGAATATACTTCTCTGGAAAAGAAAAAAAAGTTAAACTAAGAACAAAATGAGATTTCCTCCTTTCTCCTTTTTCTCATGTGTCTTACTAGGTTTCTGTTGCTCTAACAGTAGCAATTTGAAATAAAGCCACTGACTTTCTGATAAAGCAGCAGAGCAGTTTTATAAAAGTGCAATGTCTTAAAGCTGCTTTGTACATGGTGGTTATGGCATCATAATTTAATGCTTAGGAAATGGAGGTAGATATTGCCCTAAACTTCTTAAGGAAGTAGAAAAAGTCCGATTCAAGGGTAAAAAATGCTGACCAGCATGGTAAGAAAATTCCTCACTATACAACTGTATCTTGCTGAGTTAGCAACCCGTGACTGTTATCTCCTGTGACTTCCTGATTGGTCTCTAGGTATGTCAACTCTTGGAGAGGCTGATGGTCCAGCAATCTCAGAGCTAAAGTGGGTCTTCTATATAATTGAAACATTTAAGGATGTCTTAAATGGCTGCCTTTGAGCCTACAGGGAAAGTACACCAAATACATGAAAGAACTGGAATAGCCCCAGTGGTCTGGTTAATAAAACAAAGGACAATGAAGAGAATTTGTTATCAGAGACCTTAACAGCGTTGTACAACAGTACCTTACACACAACAGCCTGTTTAGCGTTAAAACTGTAGGATTAAGCAACCCTGGAAGGTTCAAAAACAAAGGAAAAAAAAGGGACAAATTCACTGGGGCCTCTTTGTGTGCTCTCTTGTTATGCTCATTCAACAAGGTCTAATTGCAGAAAGTTACAGGGACACATTTAAAAATCACCTAAAGCCAAGGTTTCTATGAGAGTCTGGCCTTCGGGCCAAGTATCTACGAAAGGATCTTGAAGCTCTTAAGGAAAATGAACATTGCAGTTTTAACCCTCAAATTGCTTGCATGCAAGGCATTTAATTCCCTAAGGAAGAAGAAGTAACTATAGTTTTAAACCAAACAGTTTTTATTTGTTTCAAATATAAAAAAGGGATGGTTTTGCTCTCTTTATCCTAATCCAAATAAAAAGTCATAACACACATAGTCTATAAGGAATCCTGTACTTTATATGATAGAATAATTTTATTTTAAAAAAAGGAGTGATTTGGAATACAAACTCCTAAGCACTATGTATCTGACAGTTGAAGTTGCAAAGCAAATCTGGCTTTCATCGCCATGTCACACTTTGTTCCTCCTTGCTAAATGTCACTATTTTGTCATCACTTTGGTCATATTATCTTGGCACGTGTTATTCCTTGTTTGAATTAGTATAGAAATGAATGTTCTGTGAGAAAGATTGAGATTTTTGCCTCTGGTATAATAACTTTCCACCAGAATAGTGTTATAGTTTTTTTATATAGGCAATCAATAACTAAGAATATTTCACCAAGATTAATTTCTATGTTTTATAGTATACATACGTGCTTGTACCCACACTTTCATATATATATATATATATGTATACATATATATGTATGTATACATATGCATAGACTGATAGATTAACATTAATATATAACTTACATATATTATATATTATAACATACATTATATAACATATAATCATATATTATATATGTAAGTCTATGTATTTATGTATATGGATGAATGCATATTACTCAAATCAGTCTAATAGTTGAGATCATATAACCATTCATAAATTCTTCTAATACACCAATAATATAATGATAGTGATCGTCCTTTCAAGAAATAATTTATATCTTTCTTAAACCCAAATGTGTAGAGCAGTAAGTGAAATACTTTGAACAGTTTCTGCGAAAAAAATAAGGAAATACTGTACTGGTGTATTTGTGATGAAGAAGAATCCACAGCCTAAATATTCAGCTTAAAAATCAGTAACTGAGGGCAAAACCTTTATATTTCATTGGACACAGAAAAGTTGAGTGGTGCCTAACTATAGCCTTCACTATTCACGGACATGAAAGATACATTGCATGTTTCCAGAGGAGAAATGTAACTACCAAACCTTCTACAAATCTTTCTATCTAGAACAGTGACTTGCTTGCATGGTATACTGGTTAAGTAGTGGCACAAAATCTGTGGGAGTAAACAAACACTCACTGTCTGATTGGATTTAAGGTCTACTCCATTCGATGGTACTCATCCCAACACTGTTCAGGTGGGCAAGAATCTGATACTAGCTAGCACGTCAACCTAGAGAAAATCAAATATTATTATTATTCTAAATAAATGTAGGATAAAACTAGGTCCTCAAAACACTTTAACTATAGTTCATTGTCTTACATATCTATCAAAGAAATATGGTATGGTATCATTAATTACTATGTCCTGCGTTAGATGGTAACTAATACAGAGATCCACATCTGTACAATATGCAGAGAACGAGTCTCTTTGGAAAAACTCAGTCCTAAATGGGATGTCTTCATTAAATCTTTTCCCCTAAAGCTCAGAAAACCCTACAGAAATGGAAGTGGCAAACACTGTAAGAGCTATAAGGGATAGATGGTAACATAATCTAGACACACAGATTTAGACAGATATAATCTCACAGAGACTGCAGTAGTATATGTAAGGCTGGTACAGATTCAAATCTTACAGGGTCTTAGTGCTGAGATGGGGAAATAGATATATGAGTATGTCCATAACTAAGAAGAAATCTCCAGTTAATAACCACTTATAAAAGAAATCTAGTTTCTCCTAGGGAGTCTCACTCAGTGTCCAAATCACAAATATGGGCATGTCCCATGCCAAGCATTAGATGGTCAAACAAAATGAAGTAAAAGTTTTTTGAAGATGTTTGTTCCCTTTTATTAAAAATAGATTTTTTTCTCATACAGGATATCCTAGTTACAGTTTTTCTTTCCTCTACTACCCCCAGTTCCACTATACCTCCATTCCCATCAAAATCTACATCCATTTCTGTCTCTCAAAAAAGAGCAGTATTTTAAGAGATAATAACCAAACATAACAAATGAGGAAAATGTAGTAAGATAAAACAAATATTACATTGGAGTTGGGCAAGGCAAGCTGAAGGAAAAGAGCCTCAAGAGAAAGCACAGTAATGAGAGACCCTCTCAATCACATACTTAGCATTTCCATCAAAAACACTAAACTGAAAACTAGACTGTATAGAGAGAGGACCTGGTACATACTCGTGTGGTCTCTGTGCTTGCCCCTAAGGTCTCTGTGAGTTTATATTAGCTTTTCTCAGTTGATTTAGAGTCTTATTCTCCTGATATCCTCTATCCCTCTGACTCTTACACCCAGCCTTCTCTTCTGTAGGGTTCCCCAAGTTCTGAGGGGAAGGGTTTGATGGTGACATCTCAATTTGAGCTATGTGTTCCATGGTCTCTCCGTGTACTATCTGCCTGTGGGTCTCTGTATTTATTCCCACCTGCTGCAGGAAGAAGCCTTTCTGATGACATCTGAATATGGCACTGATCTGTCAGTATAGAAAAATATCATCACTAAGAGAAATTTTATTGTTACATTTTATTTTGGAAAGACCTATAGTATTTGATTTTACATTAGGTCACTTGGCTATCTAGTCTTTGGGTTTTGGTAAGACAGTAAGTATTGAGTTTGATCTCATGGAATGGGCCTGAAGTCACATAAGATGTTGGTTGGTTAATTCTATAAGTTTTCTGTCACCATAACCTTAGGATAATTTGCACGCAGGACAGAATATAGATTAAAATTTTATGGATGGGTTGGTTCTTTCTTTTCTTCTTTGGTAGCCTGCAGAACACATCTCTTTATTAAAGACACTAGAACACGAAATGAACATTCTATGTAGGCATCAGCACAGCCTTTCTATGTTCAATGAGTTGACAGTACTCTTGGTATTTGGGCGATTTGATGGTACCCCTTTGGCCAGAAGTTCATTTGGATGGTACTCAAATGGATGTAACCTAGTTCTGGTACTGGAAGCTTCATTTGACTACAAGAGTTGGCCAGTTGTGACTTTGTCTCTCTCATTATTTGGAAAATTTGTTAGGATCACTTTCATATATTTTAGAAAGTTTCTACTGTACTAGGTTTGCATAAACCCCTCAAATGCGTCTTATTTCTAGCTATCTTTCTCTGCATTTCCTGCTTCAATTCCATCTTGAATTCTTCCCATTGATTCTCCCACTCCTGTTCCCCTACCACCCATCCACACATAAAATCTATTCAATTTTCCTGTCCCAGGAAGATCCATGTTTCCCTGCTAGTTTATTCCTCTATAATTAACTTCTTTTGGTCATCAGATTAGATGGGCCATGATTTATATAATGGCTAATATCTATATGCAAGTAAATGCATATTTACCTCACTCAGGTGATTTTTCTAGATTCATCCATTTGCCCACAAATTTCATGAGGTCATTTTTGTAAAAGCTGAGTAATACTCCATTGTATAATTGTACCACTTTTTTTTCTAATTTCTGGCTATTATGTATAGAGTAGCAATGAACATGGTTGATCAAGTTGGGTAATGATGAACTATCACTTAAGTACATGTCCAAAAGTTGTATAGCTACATCTCAAAGTAGATTGATTTGTCTCATATTGTTTTGTTGGGCATATATTTTTAAAGCTTATTGATCTTTTGCTTGTATATTAAGGTTTCCAATTTTGAGTTTTATGATTTTATGGATAGTGTGTGTGTGTGTGTGTGTGTGTGTGTGTGCATTTCTCATCTTTCATACTTTCATTTTTTTCTGTTAGTTTGTTCATTTTGTTTTATCCTTGTTTTTCTTTTTGTTTTCTTAAGAAATAGGAAGACGTCTTAGAGTTGTAATGGTAGAGAAGATCTAGGAAGAGATGGAGGGAAAAAATGGTCAAAATATAGTGTATGAACATAAATTCATTTTTAATTTAAAAATGCTGTAGCTGAGGAAAGAACTACAGGTTCTCAAAATTCATGACCTTGAATGGGGGTAATCTGACCTTGAAGAAGACTTCAGTTGTCTGTTTTTCAAAGAGAGTACATTCATTTTTTAGGAGCCACAACTGAAGGGAAAGGAATAGCAGAGTTCAAGGTTGAAAAATAAAGTTAATAAAGGCAATGTAAGAGTAACATTCAGGCTAATGCAAAGTAGGGCTGCCCTCCTTGCATGGAAGTCAATTTAATTTTGGTGACAGAGTTGGGATCTGCAATGTCCTACAAAGGCACATGCATTAGCAGCTGTTAAAGCTATTTGAAGAGGTGGAAAACTTTACAGTAGGCTTATTGGAGGAAGCAGTTGGTAATGTGCATCCTCTTGTTAGTCTAAAACAGACCCTTTTGTCCCCACTTTTTGAAGCAAGTGGCTTTTCTTCCCTATACCTTTCACAAGATTCCTGTCTTGACAGAGGTCTAAAAAAGTAGAGGAGCCAGATGACCATGGGCTGAAACTCTTAACACTGGGAATCAAAATACATATTACTTCCCATAAGTTTTGTAGAGCATTTTGTTACAACAAATAGAGATGGGAAATGCAACTAAAAGTTACAGAAGCAGAGAAGCAGGTGGTTTGCATTTTCTTCGGTGTCCCCCATTTTCCATGGAGGAGAGCCGAAATCACTGTAGGAATCACTACTATAATAGGATCTTCTCTTAATCTCCTGGCAGATGGAAAGTTATTTGATGAAATTTCTGAAATAAATAAATAAATAAATAAATACCTAATAGAACTAAATAAGTAAATAAAATATTTGTTCAAGAGAGTACATAAAGTAGAGGGGTCTAAAGTAATATATTCCTGCTTAAAATTAATATTCTTGATGTTTGAAAGAACATTATGTGTGTAGGGTCCAAGTCAATGCTTATTTAAACCTAGTGTTTTTGTACAACAAAAACAAGTATTGCTTGCTTAAAGATATCTTGATAGAACAAGTAGAAATACATTGAGTTTGACTGTGACATACAGAGGTATTGTAAAATAAATAAAATGATAAATTAAGACATGTAGAAAATAATCACAACCAAATACAGTATCCTGAAAGTATTGAATTGCAAAAAGAAAGTTTAATATATTAATTAAAAAGTTAGGAAAGGTATAAAGACAAAAGTTGACTTTGACATCATCACATGAACAGAATAAAAGCTGGAAATTAAAGAGGAAAGGTAAAAATTCAGGATCTGAATCTAGAAACTATCAAGTAGACCTGATGAAAAATAAGCATAGTTTAGATTAGCAATGACATTTACTTGCATTTACTTTTTTAATTGCATATTTTACTTATTTACATTTCAAATTTACTTTAAATCATTAAAATATTATTCAAAGTCATGATCTAGAAAAACTTAAAAGAGAATCACAATAGAAACTAAGTGATCAGATCCAAAAAGACTTCAAGAAGCCTATCTATCATTTTCTTTAGAAACAAATATGCCAGAAAAACAGTTATCTAGCAGCTGTTAACTTTCGTTCTTTCAAATTCGGCCACAAATTTTAAAAGATACTTTAAAAAAATGACAATGTGGACCTATAGAAGAGAACTCAAAAAGATTTTACTTCATTAAAACTAAGATTAATTGGTAACTTTCTATTATTTAGAATTGTTTCTAATAAGGAATAAATAACATTTTTAAAAATCTTCCAGAATAGAAAACCAAGAATATTTTGACTACATATAAACTAAACTAAACTGTGTCATGATGAAATGTTGGAAAAGAAAAGATAAAGATGATGATAAAGGAGGAGGAGAAGATAAAAAGACAAAAGAAAGATGAAAGAAAGAAAGAAAGAAAGAAAGAAAAAAAGAAAGAAAGAAAGAAAGAACAGAAGGAGGGAGGGAGGGAGAGTGGGAGGGAGGGAGACAGGAAGGAAGGAAGGAAGGAAGGAAGGAAGGAAGGAAGGAAGGAAGGAAGGAAGGAAGAGATAATGAAAGGACAAAGTAAGGAGAGAAGGACAAAGAAAGGAGGGAAGGATGAAGGAAGGAAGAAATGATGTATGAAGGAAAGAAGAGACAGAGCTAAAAAGATGGGTAATTAAGTAAGTTAGGGGACAGTTACAAGCAACAGCACCAATTGCTCTATCAGAGGACCAGAGTTCATATCCAAGCACCCACATTAAGTGGCTCAAAAGCCTGTAACTGTGGCTTTAAGGAATCCAGTATCCCCTTTCTGGCCTCACAGACACAGAGCGCTAGACTGAAAGACAATCTGTATGTGTGTGTGTTTCTCTGGATCTTTGTGTCTGCCTCTGTGTCTATGTCTATGTCTGTGTCTGTCTGTCTGTCTGTCTGTCTGTCTGTCTGTCTCCCTCCCTCCCTCCCTCTCTCTCTCTCTCTCTCTCTCTCTCTCTCTCTCTCTCTCTCTCACACACACACACACACACACACACACACACACACACACACACAAAGAGGAGAAAATTACTTTGACTACAATGCTGGCAGATTAATCATTAAATTGGATACATTTTTGTGGTAGTAGAATAATGCTGACTTCACTAGTTCTTAACAGCTCTGAAGTAAACAGCATTAACATAGTCAAATGCTAATGACTTTCAATGTTGTCAAATAAAATGCAACTGTTTGAAACTTTATCAAGTTGAAATTTAGCATATGCAGATAATGATAGCAACAAAAGAAATCACAAAAGAAAAGTATTGTCATTCCTTTATCTAGTATACAAAGAAATTAAGAAGTCAAAGTGTACTGTATTTTACAACAAAAACTAGTGTACATATACAATGCATATAGTGTGAATTAATGACAATATAATCTTGGAGTAGGTGATTTCTAAGGAATTAAAAATATGTAAGTAAGTATGATAATAAATATATTGCATAATCAAAATAGAGATATTAAAGTAGGAATTAATAAAAAATGAAAAGAATGAAAGTTATTTATATACTAAGAATAAGAAAATAAGTGGAATGAAGTGGTAGAACTTTTTTTAATTTAAAAATTTCAGTATTCTCTTTCTGCTACTTGCAATTAAGAGTTAAAATAAGGTATTTTCCCACTGGTTAATTTATTTATTCAATTTCCATTTGGGCACTGCCCCTACCCCATTCTTCCCTCATACAGTCTCACCATCTACCCTCCCCTTGTCCTCTGAAAGGGTGGAGGCTTCCCTGGGTAGTCCCTCACCCTAGCACATCAAGTATCTGCAGGGGTAGGCACATCATCTCCCACTAAAGCAATGTTTGTCATCTGGTGGGGTTCCTATCCCCTCTGGGGTCCTCAGTTGTTCCCCTAACTCTTCCACAAAAGTATCTGAGCTCCAGCCAATGTTTGGCTGATGGTTTCTGCATCTGTATCAGTCAGCTTCTGGGTGGAGCCTCTCAGAAGACAGTCATGTTAGTCTCCTCTTGTTTGTGTCCTTTTGCGTCTGGGTTACTTTACTCAGAATGATATTTTCTGGCTCCATTCATTTGCACGAGCTGCATGTGTGCCACATATGTTCATGGGGCCTCAGTCTAGCTCATGTATGCTCTTTGGTTGGTGGCTCACTCTCTTAGAGCTCCCAGGGGTCAAGATTGTTGGGCTCTGCTGGTCTTCCTGTGGAGTTCCTATCCTCTTCAGGGCTTTCAATTCTTTCCCTAATTCTTCCATAAGAGTCCCTACCTCAGTCCAATATTTGGTTGTGGGTATCTGCATCTGTTTCAGGCAACTGCTGAATAGAACCTCTCAGATGACAGTTATGGTAGGCTCCTGTCTGCAAACATAACAGAGCATCATTAGTAGTGTGAGGGACTGGTGCTTGCCCATGGGATGGGTCTCAAGTTGGGCTGTTTTTTGGTTGGACATTCCCTCAGTCTCTGCTCCATCTTTATCCTTGAATTTAATTTCCTTTAGACAGGACAAATTTGGGTCTAAAGTTTTGTTGATGAATTGGTGTCATTGTTCCTCCAGTGGGAGTCCTACCTGGCTACAGGAGGTAGCCTGTTTAGGTACCATAATCCAATTGCTAGGCAACTTGGATAAGGTTCTCCACATTGAGTCCTGAGAGCCTCATCTCCTAGAGATTCTTTTCATCCCCTTACCCATCAACCTCTGGTACTTGCAACTTTTCTTGAATTATACTAACATAAAGTAGATATTTTAATACAAACAAATTCTGGTAGAAATAGAAATAAGTAAATGAATATCTGTCATACCAAATATATGTTCTCAGGTGAGCTTCAAGAAGAATTACTGATATGCTGGAGACTGTTAATCAGTGAGCCCTAGGTTTAATCTCAGATTATAGTTTCCTCTGACTTAGAATGCCTTACCTATGAATTTTAAATGATGAGCAGAAGAATGTTTCATATACTATATGTAGATAGCATAATCATCTGGAAAGTTCATTTCAGCAAAGATTGCTTAAAGATCATGTTCAGAGTTTCTGACCCCGTAAATCTGAGTATTGTCTAAACCTTGCCAGCAAGGTTCTGGGTGCTGATGTTGCTGTTGGATTGGGACTACTACTAAGAAAGCCACTGCTTTTGGGGGAGCCTTTTTCTGAAGTCTCTGGTAGCAGATGGAGAGACTAAAAATGGACATGTCCATAAAAGTACCTATGAGAGAATAAGAAAACATGTGTATTGGGTCTCTAACATTCAATGTTAGCTTTAGCTTTTTAAGAGGCTCAGAATTAAACCAATACAAAGTCTCTTCTTCACCCCAAGTAAGCTGTTTACTACTGTAGACTGACCTGAAAGCTCATGTATTAAAGAGTTGGTATTAATTAATTCATTAGATGTATATCTTTATTCAGTTCTCTGTGTGGATTGCATAAGTGTATTACAACAATATGTTTAACTCATGTTAATATTCAGACATTTGATGCAAACAAAATTTTCTACAGCCAGTTACTCCTTTCCATTTTGTGGTGACAAGCATGAAGTCAAAAGCCCATAACCATGCCTCAGGCTCCAAGCTCTGGGGAATCATTCTCTGGGCTTATTTTACTACAGAACAGATTTAAAACTGGGCAAACTATCAAGTAAAGCTCATGAAATGCAGTGTCCATTTGGATTAGCATAGATGATCTTACTGATGAATTCTATGCTCAAAACAACAACCACCACCACCGCAACAACAACAAAAGCCCAACTAGGCTCTGATTCAGATGCTTTTTGATTGTGAGAAATAATATAAAAATAAATAAAATAAAGCACTTTACATATGGATATGTACAGGACAGCAACGTGAAATACAGCAGAAGAACATTTTAATGAGATCTAGTATTTAAAAGTGATTTCTTCTTTTTGCTATACTTGGCAGTGCAAATGGTCTTACAGAATTAAATTTAGATATAATTTTGTATATTCTTGTATCATTTATTCTTTATTACCACAGGGTAGTTTTGTTTGGAAATATCTGTTGCAACATAGCAATAAGACAGACTGTATTTCAACAATCAGGTAATGTAGAATTGGTGTACTATGGAATGACTTATTATGAAGCTACTTATATTCTGATAGCTAATTTAAAAAATATTTAATTTTAAGTCTTCTCTTTTTAATCTCAAGATATAGTTCATATTTTGCACTTAAAAGTCACACTATTTGTAACTATAAGATCAACTAGGGAGAAGGAGATGCAGCTAAAACTAAGGTCCATTTGAGAGGCCATAATAAAATATAATAAGGTAAAAATCTTTTAAAACTACACACATATATGAATTCACTCTAAATGAAATCTCTAACAGAGAGAAAAGCCCAATTTCAACATTACTTGTAACTAAATGAACTGGGAATGTGTTACACATAATTGAGTTATTTGAGAAAGGGGTTCCATGTGAACTCTTAAGAAACCCACAGTATTTCCAAAACTATTGTTGGCTCTCCACAAACTGATGGTAAAGCCCTATTGCTGAAGAAAACAACCATGTAACACACTGAACATGAAAAAAGGTTGAGCAGGTACCTACCTAGATCTTTCACTCCTCTAGACTAATGTTTATGGTACTAGACTGTACTCTGAATTCTACAGAAAGAGAAAGATGAGCACCAACCTAGGTGAAAAGCCTTCAGTATGAAATGGTGACCTGTCCACAGGGTACTCTAGTGCAATGGTGGAACAAAGCTTGTGGGAGTAACCAAACAAGATCTGATTTGATGTGCTGCAAACTTCATGAGATGAAGACCATACCTGACATGGAGTAGCCAAGAACCTGAGAATAATTGGCTCAGGCTCCTAGGGAAAAACCAAATACTGCTTTTCCATTAAAGGAACATAGTAATAAAATGATTTCTAATGACATTCTACTACGTTAATTGATGATTAACAGTCATTATAAGGGAAGTCTCCTGAAATAGATCGGAACAGATGAAGAGACCCAGAGCCAGACAATATTCGGAAATTGAGAGACCCTGGAACCCATTATCCTACATGGTATGTCTATATCAAATCTTCTCAGAGCTCTGGAAACTCTATGGAATTCAAAGCTGAAAGAGTGTGGGAGGTAGAGGGAATTGAGGACACCATGGTAATAAAACCTTCTATATACAGAATCACCATTTCACATGTAAACACACAGAGACTGTTGCAGCATGTATGATATCTACACGAGTCTGTATTAGATGGAATCCCAACACTAAGAGAAATGGACTTAACCCCATCCCTAACTCAGAAGCTACTTCATTCGGTAGACATCAAATGAAAAACTTGTACATGAAAAACTGGCTTTCTCCAAAGGAGTCTCATTGGCACCTTTTCTTTTGTTTGTTTTCTTTGTTCTATTCAGATTTATTTCTTTTGTTTTATTTTATTTATTTTATTATTATTCCTTAGACACACGTTTGTTCTCTATTGAGAGACAAAAGTGATATGGATCTCGATGGAATGGGTACTGGGAGGAGCTGGGGAAGGGGAAATCAAATCAGAATGTAATGTATGAAAAAAATATTTTAAATAAAAAAAACATGATGAAGATGAGCTATCATATGCTGGTGGTCCTGATGATACTCAGTGTGTTGTTTATAGATCAGCTATCTATTTTTTTATTTATGAATGATTCTATTGGGCAGTCTGGTTTTACATTGCTCTTACTGATGAGGTGAGAAACTGATGGAACCTTGTTTTTGTTTTTGCTTTCTCAGTAGGACTTCACTCATTTTTATGTATCATTTCCTACAATGATAACCAAATTATTCCCCAAACGTGTTTGGAATGATGGCTGTAAGAAAGCTGACTGTCAGCAGTATGATTAGAATTTGAACTATGAATTTCCAATAATTTTCTGTTAAAGCTCATTTTAACATCTCTTCTACTGCTAGAACATTTTCTCATCACTGTTAGCTGAGTTTTTTTACAGTAGAAGAATTGGAACCATAACTCTGCTTCTAAGATCTCTGAACATGTTTAACTGACGTCCTGATTATTATACTTTTATTTTATTTTTACTTTCTTTTAAAAAAATGGTCATTTTATTTACTTTTCAAATGTTATGGCCTTTCACGGTTTCCCCTCCTCAAACCCCCTATCTAATCCTCCTCCATACTATTTCTATTAGGGTGCTCCCCTACACACCCTCTCCTGCCTCACTGACCTAGCATTCCTCTACTCTGGGTCATTAAGCCTCCACAGGACCAAGGGCCTCCTTCCATCAATGCCAGATAAGGCCGTCCTCTGTTACATTTGCAGCTGGAGCCATGGGTCCCTAAATGTGTACTCTTTGGTTGGTGGTTTAATCCCTGGGAGCTCTGGGATGTGAAGTTGTATCTCTTGGATTTTTCAGGGGTTTCTAACCTTATAAATTTTGCTCTTGATCTATTGTTCTCTTTAGTGTTCTCTCTGCTGAAGAATATTTTTAGGTCCATTTTAAAAGATATGCTATGTAGAAGATTTCATCCAGAATTACACTGTTAAGCATTTTTACCTTTTATTTTCTCTTCTTCACCTCTAATAGCCTTTGTGCCCTTCATCAGTGAACAGTGCTGATCCTAGAAGCTCATGACAGCCCCGATTCCCCAGTTTTTCCATTCAAAATTGATAGTTTTATTTATGGACTTTTTCACACTAGTAATACAACCTGTGAAATAATTCTAATGGATCTTTGTTCAAAAGAGAAGTGTAAATCTTCCACATAGATACACATACACATACAGAAGCACACATACACACACACACAGGCATGTATGTATGTACATATGTTATATATATATGTATGTATGCATGTATGCATTGTGTTGCATTCTCAATTCTTAGAACTGCACATGGTCCATAGTAACCATTCAATAAAAATAACAGTTTATAAACAAAGAGATTATGTGTTACTGAATTTGTGGGTGTTTATTTTTTTCTTTCCTTTGTTTTGTTTCTTCTATTAGCAGATAAGCCATGTGAAATCCAAAAGCAGACTATCTACCATTAAACCCACAGAAAAGAAGGCAACAGCTGAAGTACTAAAGACCCAAGGATCTTAACAAACAGGGGAGGAGGTGACTTTGGCGATAATCAACCTGATTTCATTGTTCCCACCAAGAAACTGAAATTCTTGGACATTTACCTATTAAGTATAACTAAACATCCTTTTGCTGTTGAATCTGTAAACATTTACAGTATTCTCTTTAGTCATTTACTTCATATGAATAGATCAATGAAAATTGAGACAACATATTATTTCCCCAAATATTCAACCATTCAGTAACAAAGTTCCTATTGAACAAATTCCTCCAAATCTCATAACTATTGTCATGAGGTTACAATGAAAACAATTCCTCTTGTAGTGGGGTGCTGAAATTTTATATCTCAGTGAAAATGTAGATAGTTAACCTGTCTCCTAAACCCTCCCAGTGGAGATAATTTTTTTCTTAGAGTTTGTTCAGCAGGCAATTAATTACTCATATCTGTGCTCATATATGCAGCAATATAATCTTATTAAAGCATAATTAAAACCAATTGCATATTCCTTATTAGCTCTGACAAGTTAGAAGAGCCTTGTGATGGAGCTGGGAATATAGTTCAGTGGTAGATAGAAGACTTTCTAGTGTGAGGCCAGGGTTTGGAGAGTCTAAACTGAAAAGATGTACAAGCTAACAAATAAAATTATTCAAAATGTTACCTTGTTCTAGGTCCTTATCGGGACTGTTAAAACTGTTCTCTGGAAATTAACGATCAGATTGAAAACTAAGTTTTCGAGTTGCGTTTGAAAGATGCCCCAGTGGGTGGGAATTTTGAGGGTGGGGAGGTGGGAGTGGGGGGGTGTAGATAGAGGTTACATCCACAGAGAAGAAGGAGGAGGGGGGAGGGGATTGGGGGTTCCGAGGGGGTGGTGGGGGATGGGGTAAGGGGACAACATAGGAAATGTAAATAAATCATCCAATAAAAAAAAAAAAAGAAAGTTGTTCCTTTTCTGACTTGAATTTTTTCCTTCTTCCTCAATAACTTTGCCCTTTTCCAAAATTTGATCCCTTTAGTAAGCCACATCTCCTTATTTACCTCTGCATTTTGTATAATTTTGTCTTATGCTAGAATGTTCTCTTCAAATATCCCTCCATGAAAATTTCTCTGGGTACTTGTGGTGTACTTAGCAGCCTACTGTGTCTGTGACTACTGATTTGTGAATAGTAAAATAAAAACCAAGCAAACTAACACTTCAATTACTTAATTATACTAACCACATTTGAAGTGCTGGAAAGCCACAGGCTGCCAATGCCTATAGTGTTAGGCAGCACAGACATCAAACATATTAATTATCACAGAAATTTTCATTAGAGTCTGTTACATACAACTCTCAACATATTTATTTTCCATTTTCTTTATCAATATTGTCTTTTACATTCTTAAGAATTGATGTCTCTCATACATGACCATATCATAGCACTGGGATAATAGGGATCTCATATTTTTGCAAGTAGTAGTGAATGAGACCGATCCTATAAATTACTCAGAGTAAAATGTTACTTTCAGAAGAGTTTAGAGAGACTCCAATTTCACATATCAAAAAAGTTAGTCCAATACAAGGCAAATATGCTAAATAAACTAAATTATAATCTTCTTACCTAATTAGTCAATTTAACATTAAATCAAGTTGATCTCTCTCTAACTAAATCTGGTGTCATCTATTGATTTCCAGTGAGTTACTTACATCTCAAATGCCGCTGTGATAGTGGTGGATTGTTGTACATACCCACAGAGACTATGATATGCTAAATTTCATATCAGGGGTCTTGGCAGGACAATTAAGCTTGCCTATGTCTGCATGCTTTCTGACAAGGAAAATATAAGGTGGGACCCCAGGGAAATAATAAACTCCGAGTGACATCCATTGGTCCTGAAACCACTTTAGTTTTATTGCTTCTTGGTTCTTATGCTCAGCTTTCAGAAACTGAAAAAGAAAAACACAAAAAAACATAAAAACCAAAAAAACACAGGGACTTTAGGAAGCACATTTGCAGTTTGGAAAATGGAAATTTTGTATCATAATGAGGAGCCAGTGAATACATTAGGGTAGTTTGTTTTTAGCCCTCATTTAGTAGAAAAATAATTTGTTTTAAGTTTGGGGACATCATTAGCTGCACAAAATTTCTAAATGTGGGGTCCATAAGAGAAACTACCGCACCAATGACAAATATTCAAAGTGACACACTGAGGTGGAAATGTGACAAATTCAACTCTAGCATGATTTACTGTTCTGCTAAGAGGGTTTTCATAAGAATGAGAAGATATTTACAATTCAAGTAGGTAGCTATGCTAAGCAATGTGAGGTTTAGCAAATATAAGGGTGGACCTGTGTTCTTGCTTATAGTTCATATATACCAACATTAACCATTTTTGCTTTATCCAATTGAACTTGCACACTATAACTATCTATTTTTGAAAACTATTCTTTAAGGACCACAGCTGTGTTTCAGATGATTTTTGGAAAAACTCACAGCCAAATTCTACAAATCACAAGGGATTTTTTGTTTTGTTTTTGCTTTTTGTTTGTTTGTTTTGGCTTGTTTTTTTCACATTACATGTTGAAAACAAAATACACTAAATGGAGTTGTTCTTGATTTATAGGACTGCTGAATAGAATCCTGAGGCACAAAGGGAATACTTGTACTGAGAAACTTTATTAACACTGATAATTCTCTCCTACAAATGGCAGCTGCAGTAATATTAATATACCTACTGCCTATATCTGCTCATTATGACACTGCTAGACTAACCACATATGGTATCCTCCATAATTTATCATAACATGTGGAAATGTTTCCTTCAGGCAACTGATATTATGGGAAACAATTAAATAAAACTCCATGGTGCTATCTCTGTGGGTAAAAAACTCAGGATTTCAACTGTTTGCCCCACCCAATGATACAGCCAGAATCTGCCTATACAGCATTTGTATGACCGAATTTATATGGTATAGCTTTTAAATTGAAGATTTTCTTTGCAATGTGGTGGATGTGAATGCAATGAACTAGCCCTCTACTCATCAATAAAGATTTTTTTCTGCGTCTTTCTCTCACTGAAATATTATTCCTACTGTTTGTATTTCCATACGAATCAACCTGTGAAGCAATGGAACCAAGACAGACACAGCAGGGACATTTTTTCCCCTTGTGTGCTTCCATTTTTTGAAGTTGCCATTAAATAGCAGTACCAAGAATAATGAGGAAGCTGCATTGGCTGCAAAGGCTCGGAAAACTGGTAATGTTAGGGAAGAGAGCCAGGGTGTGATGATTATGAGGTGAACTGAAACCAAACACTACTTAGGGGTAGCGACCAGTGACCTATGTTCCAGTGTGATGACTGAAGAATGCTGTGTATATAATAAGAAAAAAAACATTGTTAGTTCAGGCTCATGGAATTCAGATAATATTAGTCAGATGATACTCTCATGAGGTTGTTTATTATTATTATCAGTTTCAGATTTTCCTCCAAAGAAAATTGAATAGAATCTTCTGAATATGCTGAAAGGGCATAAGTCAAATCAAGTCAGTCCTTCTAAATCGGAAGCCATTGTTTGGATGAAGGGCATTCAAGAGCTAAATTTGTCTCTAAACTCTCCTGTAATGAAGTTTCTCTTACTGTATGCACATACAGAGCAAGAAAAGTCATGGGAAGATGGAAGCATCAAAGTATGATTTGGGAAATTCAGCTCAGCCCCAGAATCTGGGCCACTGTATTTAATTGAGAACACATTTAAATTTCTTTGATATTTCTTTACAGAAATGTACAATACCCCAAGGGAAAAACATATTTCATGTAAATTACATTAACTTTGTTAAATAAGCAAATCACCACTTACCTGTAAGCAAAAGAAATGGTCAAAATGGAAGCTACTGACTGCACCCTCTTTGCATCCAGAGTCAGCAATTGCTTTTCAGAGAATAATTTTCAATCAGCAATTAGTCATACTGAATAAATATTTTATAAAGAGGCCATAAGACACAATTAATCTTTCCTATGAAAGTAATTGACTTCAGTCTGTGCAAAACTCTTGAAGCTTTTCCTTAGTTTCTTTCCCTTGATGAGGGTGTGTAAAGGAGAGGATAGCCTGGTTCCCATATGTTTTCAGTTTGCTGAGCCATGCATGTGTATGACCTGTAATAGGGCTGTAGAGATTGTAAATTTCATTGTGCAAGTTTCAGAGTTATGGAACTTGTAGACTCTACTGCTCCATTTAGAGCCCTTGAAATTGTGACGCAGGGACATGATTTAAAAGTCTGTGTACTTTTTTGAGGATGTTTTTGATAACATGTGGAATGCTAAGAGAAAACCAATATACTTACAAGTATACTACTCACCTCACAGTCAAGAATTCACTAGCATTTGAGAGGGAGGTAGTGATCTGGCTACACCAGATAGGTATAGAATAGGTACATGATGCTTGTACATTGTGTTTTGAAAAGTACCGATGGTTGGTCTTTTTTCTAGATCCTATCTCTATCGTCAGTCAAGCCGAGAATGATACATTTATTTAACCAGGAAGTTATTTGCTTAGACCTATTTTATCTATTTATTTGTTATAGATCCAGATCCAGTTTGTTTCAAAGATATTTATGATAAAAAACTGATTATAACAAGTAAAAATTTTAAAAGTAAAAATATGAAGGAAAATATAAAGGCTGAAAGAAGACAAAGATGAAACAACTATATATTTGAAATAGAAGTTGTAAGCTGAGATTCAGTCTATCTTTAAGCTTTCAGTAGTCAATATAAAAGGAGAGGAATAATCCAAATAACACCAGTATTCACACATAGGACATCTTTAAACATGTTCTTTCCACCCTATTTTGCTCAAGTGCATTTGATTTTATGTCTCTTGGATGCTTGTTTCTATCATTTTGCTGGTTGCAGCATCATTAACTTTGATATTGACTTCACTTTTTATAGGATAATTGTGTGATAATTTTTCAAGAATGAAAGAAAATGAAAAAGAAAAGGTAAATTTTGAAATAACACTTATCCTGCTGAAGAAGTGGGTCTATTTTAAATTAGGCTATGCCATTGTGAACAAAGAAGACTATAATTTACAAAATGGGCTTTCTCTGTATATTAATTTCGGTTGATCTGTGGAATAAATAACAGAAGGCAATGTAGATTGAAATAAGATGCTATAATAAACAGCTGGACAATACTTTCTCTTTCTTTTCACCCACATAACTTTCCTTCTTTTAAGTAAAATGACTGAGTTCCTGGCTAATAAAGATACTTCAAGCAATTGACAATATGTAAATGTTTGCTAATAAGTCCAAAATTAAATTAAAAGCATCTCTCTCTCTCTCTCTCTCTCTTTCTCTCTCTCTCTCTCTCTCTGTCTCTCTCTCTCTCTCTCTCTCTCTCTCTGTGTGTGTGTGTGTGTGTTATATGCATGATGTTAGGTAACATGCACATTTGGCTAACAGCTTTTTATTGATGTTTCACAGATGAATGGAAGAATTACTCAACATCTGATAGATTTGTTCATTTTCCCACTATCATACTACAATCATAAGCCTGCCACATTTTTCGAGTTCAAAAAATAGTTTATTTTCCTCAGATAGTTGTGGCCTCGGGTTGCAGATATTTGTAAAGTGAAATAGAAGAAGACATATGCAAATATTCAAAACATAAATTCCATTAAAATGTACTTGTTCCTTGACTCAATAATGTATACAAAGCCATTTTTGTTCACAGTACTGCAGTGATTACTAAGCTCATCATTTTCTTGTTTGCCTTGCAAATCTCTTCAGACATCTTGTATGATCAACACAAAGCAAACTATAAAGCTTCAAAAGTTTGAAATGAAGTTCTATGATTGATTTTATGAAACGTAAGGTGAAAACTAGGCCTGCTCATGAAAGATGCCAACAACCTTAATCTATGAAGTGAGAGGAATTGTTAAAGACTGAAACCTGAAGATCTAGGAGAGCTCCTGTGTCCTCAGGACACTATAGTATTTGTATAATTCAGTGATGGGAAGAGGAAATATAAAATCGGCAAATGACTTAGACTAGACAAAATACATAACTAATACATTTTTCTAAGAAACAAAGGTAGGTAATTCTGCATTTCAGATTAAGATAGGAAGTATCTTGTTCTTTTGCCTCCACCATTATGTTCTACAGTATTTACAACCAAGTTCCTGAAAATGGTGTTTTCCTAAAAGGCATCTTGTCGGGTGTAGGAAATGGCCTTTTTCCTACTTGAAACGTCCAATTATATAGTGACCTATGCTCTTTAATCCTCAAAGTAACTCTGTGAAACAATTGCCTTTTTTACTAAGGAAAAGAAAATTTTAGTTACTCTAACTCTATGGACACTTAACTCCTACACAGCAGTGGAAGATGTTAAATAAGATGAAGGGCAGTTTAGACTTCAAAAATACAGATTTTAATATAGATAAAGAATTCCTACTTTTTAAATTGGATAAATGCTTTCAGTAAATCTTCTAGGTGATTCCTTAGAAAAATATCTCTCAAAATGGGTTATATTTTTAAAAAGAATATTTTACAATTCTGGAGAACTTGTATGATTTATGTTTAAAAATAATGTTCTTGGAGTTTATGTCCAACTACCCGACAAGATCAAAGTGAACTCAGACACTTAGCTTATTCTGAAAACTATTTATTATATTCTAATACTTATTATATTTTGACAATATAGCTTCATGATTAGAAACATTGGCTCAGAATGATTTTTCTATACTTATTTCTGATTTATCCAGTGAGATTTTAGAAGAAACTGATTAGTTAAGATTTTTACTGCCGAAAGGTAAAGCAAGATATTTACTGAAGTGTTCAATATTAAGAGGCCTGTATAAAATTCAGACATTGCAGTACATCCTCTGAAAAGTACATGCACAGTAAGGGTCTTGTAAAGGGGTAACTAAAAGTATATTGACAATTAATGTGACACCATAAAAGATGCACATATTATAATTACAACTGGCATTAAAGAGAGGGCAGACAAATTTTGAACAGGAGCCTGTATAACTCGTACCCTGGTTTCAACATTCCCAACTTTTTACTTATAATTAATGTTTTCTACATAAATGTTCTATTCAAATACAAAAAGAAAAGAAGAATTTTTGTGTCTTGTTAGTAGTTTAGTTATATTTATCATAAGGGATGATATTGATCTTTAAAGAAAAAAACTGTGTGTGTGGTGTGGTGGTAGTACACACATATAGAAACCTTTAGTCTCTCTGCCTTTTTGGATTTTTCTTCTTTGAGGAACTTTTGTGAGGGTATCCAGCTTCTACTAATCCAGAGCCTCTACTTGATCTTCAGAGTAGCTGTGAAGTCACTGCCCCAGAGAATGCTCAAGAATGAAATGATAATTCAGTTTCCTCTTAACTCAATCTTGGAAGACCTAGATATGACATTACTAAAGGAAAGAAGTAGATCTTGTAACTTTTCTTGCCTTCTTTCTTTAGAACTTACTATTTAAATCTTTAAAACAGTGCATGAGAAGTCATCTTTTTAAATTGTTCATCAGGGTGTCTAAGGGACTCCAAAAACATTTAGTCTATTGCTACTGTCCTTGGTTGACTCCAAGAGGTAGACGTAAGATCCCTATAGCTGAATATGACATGAACTTTAGACAGTTGACAAAGAGAACACAAGAAGAATTTGTCATGAATTCTTCTTCCCTGAGGACTAGCTTTTATGGTACCAGAAATTACCATGCAATCCTCCAAATGAGGGAATCAACCAGTGGTCCTAACTAGATATGCAAATGAACCACAACAGTGGTAACTCCAAGGGTGCAATAGTAACATACATAGTGAGGCTGTAACCAACAACTCTCTAATTGAGTATAAGATCCATGCAACAAGAGTAAAATTGTGCTGTTATTCAAAATCTAGCCAACTACCCAGGGTTAGTGAAGTCAATGTTGTTTGAAGAAAATCTACAACTGCAACATTATCGAATCAGCATAATCCTTAACTGTATTTTAAATGTTTGTCTTTATACTCACAGATAAACAGAGTTCTCTCTCGACCCTCATTAAAGAAACTTCACTTGGCAACAGAAAAAGACCACTGCAGAAAACAGTAATGATAAAAATAAAAAGTTGTAGAGCCCAGTCCCAATTGATATATCTATACCACAAATCCTGTATCTAAGGTCTAGGAATAATTACAGAAGTGGAACAGGAGAGACTGTAAGAACCAGAGGAACAGAAAATTTGTTTTAATATTGTGTTTCCTAGAAATGTCAGAGAAGCTATACATGAAACCTCAGAAACATGGCTTCTTAAGCAAGATTTGCACCATGATGACAAAAATAAGGATAACATGGAAGGAGGGAATGTTACAGAGCCTCAACCCTAGATTAGGAGCTAAGGACAACTGAGGGATGCCAAGAGCAGAAATACTCTTCTCTAGGAAAGAGCATACAACTATTTATCCAGTTTCAAATAATTATCCTTGAATATACATACACGTAAAACTATATATACTGAGAAAGTTGCATTTATATTTTTAGAAATACATACCCACACTCCATGTCCACACCTATATACATACAGAACACACACACACACAAACAGTTAAAGAAAACACATCCATGAATTTGAGTACAATAGTGGTATATGCAATGGATTAGAGGGAAAAAAAGGCAGGGCGGAGATTATATGAAAATATTATAAATTCAAAAATATCAAAACCAACTTGTTATAAATTTTCATAATGCTACTTTTCCAGGCAATATTGATGTGGACTTACGCCTACTACTCTGAATCCTTGTACAAAACTCATTTGTTCATGTTCACACATGCCTTTCTGATTCACTGAGCCTTTCTGCTTCTAAATGTACTGCAGAGTTCCTGTTTGGAAAGTAGAACACTGTTTGCCACTTGAGAAGAAAGTCAAGTGATGCTCGTTGGATAGAACATGCAAAGGAGTTGGTGGACTCATCTTTGGGTTTAATGATTCTGATAATTCATTGTCCTAACAGTTAGGCTTTATCATCATTCACAAGAAGGCAGCCACTTTTGTCTCCCCTAGTCTATATTATTTATCTAATTTTTGATTTCTCTCCTAGCATTTGGCTAAATTGGAATACACATTTCACATTTATATATGTAAAAATGTAGCAAAATAATACTCTCTTTTTCAATTCTCAGAGACTCAAAAATAAAGTTTAAATTGTCAAATATTATAAAACTGTAGTATATAATACATAATATAGATAGAGTAATAGTGATTTTGTTTTATATTAAATGCATTATAATATGGATTATATTATACTGTATGACATTTCATTCTATCAAGATTCCTTGGTTTCTATCACATTCTATTGTTCATCTGGCCCCAGTTCAAGTTCAACCTAAAGAACTTCATTTTTTTTAAGTAAAATTAAATTTTAATGACTTTTAGTTTCGATATTGCTAAAGTTTGTTACAATAAATGGAACTCTATCTTTTTCATTTATTTGTAGACTATATTACTTAGAAAGCTTTAAAATATATGTTTAAATGTCTTTATTGTGGCTCCATTTCTGATGGACCAGTTTGCTGATGAAAGAATATAGGTGAACATATGTATCTCAGAGCCTTACACTTGCTGTCTCACTGCTTCTGACTTCAATCATAGGTGTTGATTTGATGACAAGGTAGCTGTAGTCATAGCTGGACATTCCATGTATACTTCCCCTTTTATCCAGCCGTCAACACAATAGGCTTTCTTTAGCTTAAGTGATTGCATCTCTGACTTAGCTAGGTATAAGTCTTTACTTATTTTCATTGTATTTTTATGCCTATTTTGACAAATTCTTAATTAAAAAACTAACAGCTTTGCAGTTGTTCTAATTTTCTGGAACTCATCTGCTTTTCTTTCATCCTCTACACTTAATGCCGTCCCTTCAGGCATTATCCACATACCTTGGACTGACATCCCCAAGTTTTGAAAGTTCTCAGCATTGTTTCCACTTCAACAACGCAGTCCTTATACAGTCCAAAGTCTGTCCATCAATGTCAACTTTACAGAGCACTGGGATTGTTTGTGAAGAAGGTCCCATAAGTTACTCAGACTGAGAGGCTACATGGAGTGTGGGTATGTATTTCTAAAAATATAAATACAACTTTCTCAGTATATATAGTTTTATGTGTATGTATATTCAAGGCTGACTATTTGAAATTGGATACCGGGCTCTAGTCAAGCACAGAACACTGGGAGTGGAGTGTTACAGCTCTTAGAAGAGAAGTGAAGAAGTTTCAGTGGCCTGTGCTGGGAAGGTAGCAGAAGTCTCCAATTTGTCTTCAGCTACCAGGGCGGCATTGACAGAGCCAGTAGTAGCAAGCCAAGGGTGGTATGAGCCTGGCCAGCCAGGTGGGTCCAAGGTCAAGTGATGAATGATTCTGGAGAGGGAACTCTTCCCCAAGTGTTACAGCTCAGTAAAGATAGCTACTCTCACAGGATCCTCGGTGAAATAGCTTGTGTGCTTTATTCTGTGTGGACAGGGACTATATAAACACTGAGGAGTGCGGTGGGATTTAGGGGTAGATGTTTCCTATTGGCTCAATTTGAGATTCCTATTAGCTCACTTTGTGATATTAGTGATACTTTATTTGCACTGGGAAAAGAATCCAGGTGTTGCAATGTGTGACTGACTGCCCATGGTTCTCTCAGTGGAGTGCAGTGGTTACAGAAATGGTACAGAAATGAGTAGGGACTGGCTCAACTCCTGCTGATCTCAAGTCTCTGAGATTCTAGGGGTCTGAGCTCACTCAACCTTCCTAATTCTTCTGTCCGGTGTCATGGCCCACTTGCTCCACATTGTATTGTTTACATAAGATTTATTTTTAAAAATACAATATATGGAGATCTACATTTTTCTAGCAAGGACTTGTTCCTAATATAGAAAACTGGGGTGGGGGAAGCATGGGGTTTGTGAAATAGGCATAACAGATATAACTGCTGTGGATGGAAAATCTGTTTTCCTCCGTATTCCACACAGCTTCTTTCCTTTCTGATTCTTTCAAAAGTGTCCTGTGCTAGAGAAATATCATTAATGAATATGAAAGGGTGGTATATTTCCTCCTTTGTTTCTTATCAGGCTTTCAAAAATGGCTAAATTTACTGAACATTCTCTTTCTGAAAATTGAAGATCGTGACAGCTACCCACACATTGTAATTAATCCTTTTTAATTAACAACAAGACCCATAATGAATACCCCATCTCCTTCTTTGCCTTTTACTAATAGTCAAATATCCATACTCTCAGAAATTAAACCAACATTTTTTGTTCACAGAATTCCTTTGGTCTATGAAAAGGGTTACTTTCTTACTGAGGTTAAAACAGGTTAGAAAATTACCATGGCTGAAACCGAAGCCATTCCTCTTCTCTCCTTATCCTAGGTAGAGCCTACCTATTCATCTTGGCTATTCTTCTTCCTCCAAGCAGATGATGGACATTACAAAATCAGTCTTTTAAGTAAATTAAAGAAAACATTATGGAAATAGAAAATATGAGACGAGTATAATTGTATTTCATGAACATCAGCATAGAAAGTACATACATGAACAGACGCATATATTTGAATGCTGGGTCATAAAGAAAATCGTTTCAACAATGCTCTCCTAAAAGATTTGAGACAGGCTTAGGGTGAGATAGTTCAGCACTAGAATACTTGGCTAGAGCATGCTTGACTCTGAGTATAAATTCCAAAGTCATACACAAAAATGATTGAGACACAGAACAAATACATCAGCATTTCCTGGAAAAAGGCAGATGATGGTTAAGAATATAAGCAAGGCTGCTACCAGGGCTATAGATGAAAAAAACAAAGCTTTGAGCCCACCTGACTCATCTCCTAGTACTAGTCATCAGAGAGAAAAATGCACCTTTCTACGTCTACTAGGTCATGGTAATGCTCTCAACTCTTAGTCTCACATCCTCTCTGACATCATTTACATCCGTGTTACAATGAAATATCTTTGGCTCCTTCTGTTTTCCAACATATATGCGATAAATTTCAGGCATTATTTATTAAAATCAGACCATTTCATTTCTAACATGTTACTCTTCTATTTCTAAGCTTCTACCTCATATTGGTTTTAATATTTCTCAATGATACCTGTAAATGGTCAGAAGAGGGATTAATAGAAGGAAAACAATTTATGTTTTAAAGACATATTTAATGGCTACTAATATTTTCCTCAATTTGTAATTTGCACAAAAAGTGTATTAAGCCTTTAGTTGTACTTGTTAATATTTCCCTGTAGGATAATATTGTCTTGGTTTATAGAAACATTCACTATATACAAATTATTATGTTAACAAAGTTGTGAAATTTATTTTTTCCTTGGTTGGACATAATGGTATCCATATAACTCTTAGACACACAGTTCCTGCCACAGTCAAGGCCAGAAAGGCCAGTCAAGACTGCTCAGATGACAGAGTAACTCTTACATTTACATTTAGGCTCTGCTTATCATTAGGTTTGAGATTTTTCTGAAAGCTATTTAGTCATTCTATTTTTATTTTCTTTATCTGACAGTGACAATTGGAATAAAATATTGACTGCTATTTCTTAAAAATATCTTGAAGACTGAATGTTGAACATGTTCATAGACTTTGTGGAGAATACAAGAATTGCAAAGTCAATTAGGAAATGGGCTACACTTATTCCTGGCAAGATATCTAGATTTCTATCTGTATTTTTTTTATTAGTGCTACTTCTATTACCACTGGCAACAGCTTTACCCTCTATTAATGGATTCCAGGACACAGTTTGTGATATTTATTAATTTTAGGTTTTATGGCATGATGAATGATGCACAAGCCATGTTGTGGGAGTTTTTGGCTGTATTGCTTTATGTTCCTGGGTGGGCTGTGCTTCCAGGCACCCACCCAGGGAATCTTTGGATCCTCAGATGAAAGACAAACATACACATTAGCTTATCTTTAACATGCCTTACTGGCTTGGTGGCTGTGCACTTCTAAGCCTTTAGCAGATAGTGTGCCCTTCCTTCCAGTACTCCTGGCTAAACACCTTCCAAATTTACCTTTAAGTTTGCTGCCTTGCTAACATCTGTAATGTCCATTGGTCTTTGATGCCCAAGAAATTTCCAGGTTGCCTTTCCAGGGACCACTTTCCCTATCTGCTTACATTTTGGATAATCTTGCCTGTTCTGTCTACCCTGGCTGATGAGAGATCTGAGTCTCTTCTGTCTCTCTTCTGCAAGTATGGCAGTCTCCTCCCATTCCTCTCTGACTCCTATCCGCACAACTCCAATTGTCCTGCCCTGTGCCCAACCATTAGCCACTGTCATTTTTATTGATAGATCAAAACCCAGTTGGAGACAAGGACCTTCAGCATCTGGACACACAGAATGCCAGTTAAATCAAAGCATCAGAACCACTACTCTACAGTGCAGTATCAAAATCCTAATTCCTAGATATTGTAATGCCAAAAGAGACACTGCAGATGTCATTGAGTTAACCTTAGACTTTGACTCAGGAGGATTATTATAAATGTTTTACATAGACCCTAAATGTAACAAAAAGAGCTCCTGCAGGAAGAATGCAGAGCAAGTTCTAACATCATAGAGAAAGCAAAGTGATAAAAGAAACATAAATGGCAGTAATGTGAGTAATGTGTTTACACCCCAGGGACTGATCAGTCACTAGAATTAGGAGGTACATAGACAAGCATTCATCTGGGGCAGGGAGAGCCTACTCTACTGCCACTGTTTAACCCAGAAAAATAGATTTTGGATGTGTAACTTCTAGAACTATGAGAAAATATTGTGCTGCTTTAAAGCATAAGCTTGTTGTAATTTGTTGTAGTAGCCATGGAAGGTTAATATAGGAGAAAACGCTACTATTTTTGAAAAACTAGTTTACATTTCCCTAGATGTTTGTGTTTTTACCACATTGTAGACTACAGGGGTTTAAACATGCTACACTGGTGGAAATCTTTCTAAACTGAAATGTCTCATAGAAGCTATATGTGGGAAGCAGCATGGCTATCTTAAGTGTTTCTAGTACATTCATGAAAATATCACAATTAAATACAACACAAGGTACAAATGATGTGCGCATATACTGTAAGGATTATGAATACAATTATATCATTCACCTTATTTTATATGATGAGACATTTAAATGACCTCTTACCTATTTTTATATTTTTTAATTCTCTTTTCTCTCTGCCTGTGTGTGTGCATGTGTGAGTTCATGCATGCAAGTGTGTGTGTGTGTGTGTGTGTGTGTGTGTGATAGTGCAAGTGCCCAAGGACCCAAGAAGAAGGTGCCCAATGCCCTGGAGCTATATTTATAGCTTCTTGTGAGCTATCTGTCATGGGTGCTAGGAATAGAACTCAGGACTTTTACAAGATCAGTATATCCTCTTAATTCATTAGTCATCTCTTCAAGCTCCTCTTATAAGCATTTTGTATCAAATAACAGTCTACTATTTAATGTAATATAGTCATGGAGTTATGAGATAGATGACAAAAGTTCAATCTTGGTGTCCAGCTTCAGGAAATGTTGTACCCTTCAGTCATGAGCTACCTAGTCCCCATCTGCTATCTGTCACAGTCAGAAATACTATAAATTCAACTTCTATGAGTTTGGATATTTCATTTCTCATATAAATAAGCACATGCCTTATAGTCTAAATCCACCCACATTCCTTGTTACACATCCAAAGCATGCCAAGAAACCCAGGACCTATCAATAGTGATTCAAATAGAGAGTAATTTAAATATTTCCTAAGCCTATATGTAGTCTTGTTCAGTATGCTCTGGTGACTGATTCCAGGCTTTCCAGTAATTTTTGCTTTTATAGATGTTTAAGTATTATGCAAAATGGTAAAATATTTGCATACAAACCAGGTACATTGTAGGACCGTAAAAGGAGTCTTGATTTTTGGTAGAAGTACTGGATGGAAGGAGCCCGGAGACCCTGCAAGGGACGGACATTTATTCTGCTGCTCTCCAAGAGTCCAGGCTCCTAACATGTGGCATGGAACTCCATTAACCTGCACTGTTCAGTCACGTAGGCAATATAGCCCCTCCCAAGAAGCACAGGTAGATGGTATGACTACAGGCCTAGAGAGATTTACATACTAATGAGATACCTGAAGGCCAGAGGGAAGAGCCAATTAAACATTCTTCCCAAGACCCCCCCCCCCAACTCCTTCCCTATTTAACTCAGGTCTGCCCTGAGTTTCACAGGGGTACTACAAGATCCATCTATATCCGCCATGAAGATAAACCTTTTTGGAACCATGGAATTTCTCACATCTTTGGGGCCTGCCATGGGAAAATGCGGAGAAGGCCTTTAATGCTGAGCCGCTGCAGCCAGCATGCCTCCTGGAGGACCTCTCTGTGTTCTAGGCACAGGTACCCTCATCTTCAAGCAAGCTAGCCAGGCCACTGAGTCTGATAAGCAACTACAGTAACCGAGTCTCTCTCAAGGGGTGCTTCTGAGGCCTCTTTCTTCTCTCTCCCCCTCGTTTCTATTGGCTGTGGGTCATCCCATCGCATGCCCACATGCTCCCAGTCTCAGTCCTTCCGAGGCCTCTCAGCAGTGTTGAGAGGCCAAGGGCTTGAGACCAGTCAGTCCCGGCCAACTCCTGGCCCAGGAATCCCCAATCCAAGAGCCCTGCACCCCAGCAGAACTTCAGACTGAGTGAGAACCCCCTCTGCTGGGTGGAGCCCCATAGCACCTGTCCAGTGATGTGTGAGAAGTGAACTCAGTGAAGACTCCTGCACTCCAGTCTCTTTGGAGTCCTGGGAATCACAACAGCCCAACAATATTCAAGAACCCACACATGAGCTAATCATTTCCCCCAGTACATCTTCTCTCATGACTTAAAACATTCTTATATTTTTAACAATGCAACATAAATGCTTTGACTATTTAATATTCTTCATTAACACAAGATAACTTAAATAAAAGGTTTGTATATAATCAGAAGAGTGTATTTTTTACATATTTAGACACAGGACTTATTTATATTTATTTTATGTGTGTGAATGTTTGCCTGCATGTATGTGTGTAGATCACATATGTGCCTAATATTTAATAGGGATCAAAAGCTGTCAAATTCCCTGGAACTAGAGTTACAGGCAGTTGTGAGTTGCTCTGTAGGTACAGGGATCGTCTCACGAACTGTAAAATTTCTGAATGGTTGAGCTATCTCTTCAGAACTAAAGATTTGTCTTTATTTATATATGTGTGTGTGAGTGTGCATCTATGTATGCCACATGTATTCTGTTGAATGAAGAGACAAAGGAGGGCATTGGATTCTGTGGAGCTGAATTCATCGTCGGTTGTTAGTTTCCAAATGTCAGTGCGCAGAACCTAACCCAATTCCTCTGGAAGATCAGGAAATGATTTTAATTCCTGAGCAAGGTCCAAGCATATTTTCATCCAGGTTAGTTTACATCCCTGAGTGACAGTCACATTGTCCCCAAATTAAGGTGAGGGAGGGATAAGACATAGGGTACAGAAAATAAGAGGCTGATACTGACCATGAAGGAAGAGTTCCAACAAGAAAAATCTCATGAGTGGGTGGTTCTTAGGAATGATGTTGAGTAGTGAAATCTGGTAAAGTTATCTCCCTGGGTGGTCAGACAAGGAAAGGATGCAGAACAGTCAGTCATTTTTGTCAACTGAGGTCATTTATGACTGGAGGGGTGAGTAAGTTCCTAACCCCATCATAATCTCAGAAATTTAGCCCACAAGAAACACTTCCACTTAAATGAAAATGTGCATAAAACAATTATTGAGTAATATTTTACAAAATCCAGCCAAGTCATTTTCTGTTTAGGTTTGCACAAACCTGAAGGTCAGATTGGATCCAGTGTGCTAGATCAACAAGTTCATATTGGCACTCTCATTATGACATCTCTACAGCTTTAGTGTCATACTCTTAATGGCTGACGATATATGATACTAATAACATAAAGACTTATTCCATGCATAAATACTCTGGGGAGGAATATATAGCCTCATTTTTAGCTGTTATAAAATAAGAAAGCAGGTTTGAAAGCTATTTTTGTCTCATAAAGCTATAAATTTTATATTATGGTATCATGTGACTATTTCACACCATGGCTAATCATCCACAGATAGTCAAAGGAAACATGACTACTCAATATTTTTAAAGCCTAGATTTATAATTCTATTGTAATTGCCTGCTGAGTAATAGAACAGCAATGTGATAATTCTTACAACAACTGTAAGCCATATGCAGGCATTAAAGGTGGTTTTTGAATATCACTTTACTATTTTGTCACCTATTTTGGTATATTTTTTATTAATAATGGCTTGGAAGCTAGAAAGTGTTTAATTGGATGTGATTATTTTAGAAAGTTTCAGTGATCAAAATTAGGATATTCTGTAATGTTCTGTATTTCAATAAATCAGTATGAAAATATTTTCTTCAGAAGATACACCCATAAAGTCTCACTATCATGACTGAGTGAACATGAGCTAAACAAAGGTAACCACAATAGATATGATGTGAATAGGAGTGAGCCTCTAAAACCTCAACTGTGCAAATAAAGTTAAAGAAAACTAGGAAATAATGAAGAAGCAGCCTTCTCCAAGGAAGAACACACCAATTGTTTAGCCAGTACCAAATGATGAGCCCTGAAAATGTAAAATAAAAGTAACATTATATAGATGTATCAGTATTTGTGTATTTAGGAATATGTATGTATGTATTATGTATGTATGTATGTATGTATGTATGTATGTATATAATTGTGTATGAATTAATGTATGAATGTATCTTAGTCAGTGTTCTGTTGCTGTGAAGACACACCATGACCATAGAAACTCTTATAAAGGAAAGGATATAACTGGGACTTGCTCACAGCTTCAGAGTTTTTAGTCCCTGGGAAGGACCATGTCTGTATGCAGGCAGACATGAGGACAGAGCAGTATTTAAGAATTCTACATCCAAATCTATAGGCAGCAAGAAGAGATAGCCACTGGGCCTGGTTTGGGCTTTAGGAACCCCAAAGCTCACTCCCAGTAACATACTTTCTTGAACAAATCCATATCTATTCCAACAAGGTGAGAACTCCTAATCCTTCTCAAGTAGTGCCACTCATTCCCTGATGACTAAGCTTTCAAATCTATGAGCCTATGGAGGTCATTTTTGTACAGTCATAGAATGTATGCAACAGATAATTTAAAAATGAGGCCATTATTTGAAATAACAAGAATGGGAAAATAGGAGTCTTTGAAGAGAGGAAAGAGAAGATAGGAATAACGTAATTATATTATAACTTCAAAAATTAAAAAAATAGTTAGGAAAAGGACTTTAAAATTTTTCTAAATCTAATCCCAAACAGTTTATGATAAATTTATTGACTCAAGACATAATTATTTAATAATTATAAATTAAAGATTAAACAATTTTAACATATTAATAAAATGTTTACAAAGACACTTCTGTTAAACATACACTGTATGGCATATTTTACTTCAAAAATCTTATCTAAATTGTTAATATACCAAGATAATAAATGTCCCTCTGAGACTTGAAGCAGGATTATCCGGGTAGTTTCCTAATGTTGACAGTCAAGATCTTAACTTTTAAAACTTTGTAAAAAAAAAAAAATAAAAGTTTATCTGTTGTGGTAAATCTCCAACCCAAATAAGACCGGTCAAAGAAGACACAACTCAATAATTATGAATATAAACTGCACTCCTAGATTGGGCAGATTTACCATTACACTACTCTGTTCCCCAGTTATGAGATTCCTTATAACTTGGGGTTTTTCTAGGCCACGTGCTTCTCCTTCATTGTCCTTCCACCTCCACCTCCTATGTTGACTTCCTGCCCTGTCATCTTCCTCTTCTGTCTCCCTCCTCTCTTTCCTCCCCCAAACCTTTTTTCTCTACTTCCCCTTCTACTGCCCAATCAATGGTTTGAGCCTTTATTTTACAAATTAAGGTGGGTAGTAGTTTCACAAGAAATCATCTGTGTACTGATTCACTCCTCCCCTGCCGTCCCTCCCAGGAAAGCAGAATTAGCATCAAAATACAAGGCTAGGGCTATCTACAACCTTTATCCACTTATTCATGCATGCTATATTATTATGTCATAACTTAGATCAACAAAGATGACATACAGAACTTTATGAGTTTCATAAAAATATATTCAATAATAATTCATTCACTATCAAGATAACACTCCTTCATGTTATCTTTAGTCAATGTTGGCCCCTTTTTCTTCCTCTGTATCAAAGATATTCTACTATATTAATCTATTATTTTTCTTTTATGGAAAGTAGCTTATTTTCTCATACAATATATCCTGATTATAATTTTTTCTCCTTCCAGTTCCTCCTCCTAACTTCCCCTCCCTCTGAATTAATTCCCTTTATGTCTTATATTAGAAAAGAACAAACTTCTAAGAGATAGCTACCAAACATGAAAAAATAAAGAATAATAAGACACAGAAAAACCTTTTATACTGAAGTCAGACATGGCAACCAAATAGGAGGAAAAGAGTCCCAAGACAAGCACAAAAAATCAGAGACTCACTAGTTCTCATAGTCAGGAATCCCATAAAATACTAAACTACGGAACTTCCAGATTGATTTCCAATGCGGTTGTACCAGCTTGCAATCCCACCAAGAATGGAGGAGCTTTTTCCACATCCTTGCCAACATCTACTGTCACCTGAATTTTTGGTCTTAGTCATTCTGATTTGGTGTAAGGTGGAATCTCAGGGTCATTTTGATTTACATTCCTCTGATGACTAAGGACTTTGAACATTTATTTTAAGTGATTCTCAAACATTCAAGATTGCTCTGTTGTGAATTCTCTGTTTAGCTCTATGCCCCATTTTTTAATTGGGTTTTTTGGTTCTTTATATATTTTGGATATTAGTCCTCTATCGGACGTGGGGTTAGTGAAGTATTTTTCCTAATCTGCAGGTTGCCAATTTGTCCTATTGTGCATGTTCTTAGCAGCCTTATCTGTAATAACCAGAAGCTGGAAACAACTCAGTTGTCTCACAATGGAGGAACCGATACAGAAAATGTGATTCATTTATACAATGGAATACTATTCAACTAGTCAGATGTTGTGGGATCTACAGGAGATGTGAGGATGTGTGAGAAAAGACAATAACTGGTGTTCTGTTGGAGTGCTAGGGAAAAGACTGGGAGATTGAGTTTGGGGAAACACACATACAGGCATGCACACACACACACACACAGAGGGAGAGAGGGGGAGAGAGAGAGAGAGGGAGAGAGAGAGAGAGAGAGAGACAGAGAGAGAGACAGAAAGACAGAGAGAGACAGAGACAGAGACAGAGAGACAGAGAGAAGAGGGAAGGTGGGGGCTGGGATAAAGAGACAAGTCAAAAGGGGACTTTTTCCAATTTGTAACCTGATGTAAATTCTCCCACAAATAGTATTTTTTTTTAGTCTCATTATGTCAGCAGATTGTTTCCTATCTTTCTATCTTTTATTTAAATTTCCACAAATGTATTCATTTTTGTCAAGATATATTGTATTAGTTACTATTATATATATATTACCTCATTAAGGATGGAATATATATATTAACTCTATAAAATTAATGGTTATTTAATATTAATTGATAATTATAATAAATCATTATTAAAATAATTATATACATACATACTACATACATATGTACATACATACATACATACGTACATACATACAAACATAATTCAATTTGTGGCTATTTTCCTGGTGGCTGTGACAACAGAAGCTAGTATGATTTGAGAAAGAGACTTAGGGTCATAGCTCCCAGAAACAAGACATATACCTTGTTACATAGCAACTGAAAATTAAAGAAATGGTGACTGAGGATGAAGTGGGGATTGAATCAGGGTAGAAGGAATAACATGGTTTCCAACGAAGAAAAGAAACACTAGTAAGTAGGTTAAGCTCGCCTCTTCAGCCGGAGACAAAGATCTTAGAGTAAAAATTTAGTTCTGGAAGATTGGTGGGTACAGTCAATATTGTTTACCATTTTTGTTAATTATCTGACACAGAAAAACAACTTATGACATGGATAATCTTATAATATGGACAATTTGTGCACATTTCTAATCATTAATGGGAAAGAAACACAGAACTCACTTAAAAACTAGGCAGAATGGACTACTCATATAATCAAATTTTATATTTATGTTTTATAAAATTGTCCTAAATAAATTGCCACCATATTGACCAGCACCCTCACGTTTAGCCTTTACAGCTACACTTGTTTATGATACGTACATGGTTCAGTAGCTAAAGTGCTTTCTGCACAAGTACAGGGACTTAATTTAAGTTTTGGTCCATAAAACTATATAATACCAGTTGGGTAAGGTGGCCTTGCCTGTAGTTCCAGTATTCAGGCATCACAGTCAGATGATTCACACACACGTACACACACACAGAGTGAGAGAGAAATGCATACATATAAAATGTATACAACAAACATTGTATATGTTATATACAATATAATTTAACATATAATAAACACATATGTATGTCAAAATCTTATTTGTTTAGATATTCGAAATTGGTTTGTTTGGGTGTATTTGCTTACAAGAGGTAGACACAGAATCAGAAAACCTTAGTTAAGAAAAGGAATTTTGGAAAGTGTTCAGTTAAAAAAGAGAAGTGAAGAGCAGCAGAGATACTACAAATAGAAGAGAAAATATTCCATGCCCGTGAAAATCGTGAATGTCACCAAAACAGTTGAATGGATGTCTGCCTAATGTTTATCATCAGCATGTTAGTTGTAGCTACATGTTTATTCATTTCTGCTCACTTATTCAGAAGTAAACTATTATTACTTATCTGGTATATTTTTTAAGTCATCAAAATCCACTAGCTAACTATGAAATGGTTATTGGTTCAGGTGTTAATATTACACAGACATTAAAGTAGCAGAGTCATTGGATTTGTCACTTGCTTGGCACAGATTTAAATAAGAGGTCTTAAGATTCTGGAATGAAAAATTTAAATATCATGTTGAATCTTTTCATTTTATATCAAGTGTATTTTATAGTTGGCTATTTATTAATAATGATTTGTTCTAAACTTGTGAATATTCATTAAGCACTGTATATAGTTACTTTTCTCATTGCAGTGATTAATATACCAGACTTTAGTCACATAAGAGAAAAGGGTATGCTTTTCCTGATTTCAAGAGGTCCATCATAGTGGTGAAACCATGACATCCGGGATATAAAGTATTTGGGAACATTACGACTACAGTCAGAAAGCAGAGGGTAATGAATGCTAGTGCTCGGCTTGATCTATCTATCTATCTATCTATCTATCTATCTATCTATCTATCTATC
>NW_021604643.1:945280-946173 GCF_004785775.1 Grammomys surdaster | reverse complement strand
ATCTATCTATCTATCTATCTATCTATCTATCTATCTATCTATCTATCTATCATCTATCTCGTAAGTTCAGGCTTCTGGTCCATAGAATAGTGCCAACCAGTCCCTATGTTTGAAGTAGGTGTTCCTATTTCAATATATCTACTCTAGATAATTCCTTATAGGCACACAGAAACTTATCTCCTAGGTACTTCTAAATACTATCAAGTATACAATATCAATTGTCACATCTACTTACATGAGATTTTTGTATTAAAAGTCTTAGGTAAGGGTAATAGCAAAGTAAATGTTCTCATTTTAGCAAACAAAAAAAATCAATTATACAGGGAAAAACTAAAAGCCTAAAGTTTACATATCAGGAATTAGAATCATACCAAAGGTTATTTAGCATAATAAATAGACATGACCCCAAACAAACAAATTAAAAATCTCAAACAAGAATTCTGTGAAAATACAACATTGTGGGAAGACCTATCATATATGACTCAGTTTTTACAGCAAGGAAACCAAACACTGTTGCAATTTGTATACTGAGTAGCATCATATTATACTTTTATCACTTGTGGATAAAGCAGCTGTAGTAATCTGCTGATGTTGCACCTGTGTGAAACATTTTTTCACAGTGATTGAAATTACCAAGACTGTACAAAAGAAAGTTGGTGTCCTGAAGGACCAGACAAAATGTAAGGAAGGGTTGTTCACTTCCTTCTCAGAAATATTGGACATGTTTCTCATGACCCTTAGAAACTCTCTGGCTAAATACTTTTCACAGCACATTTCAAGGCTGAGCAGTGAAGGTAGAGAACCCTGTCCTCATCAAATATGTCTTCTGGTGGAGGTGCAGAAAAAATGTCCACAAATTACTCCATGGTTTCTTATTCACCTTCAATTCAAAT
>NW_021604643.1:928727-944880 GCF_004785775.1 Grammomys surdaster | reverse complement strand
TGCAATCTATAATCTTGAAAAATAAACCTTAGAAATTGGATATAAATGGGCAGAAAGAAGATTGGGGTTTTCTACATATGCCTATTCATAATCTTTTTTCTTGTGTAAATGAAAATAGACCTACAGGGTAGATGTTTCCTTTGCTATGACAAATATTGGCATTGGACATGATCATAGGCATCAGCTCTTAGCAAATTAGTATACCTAGTCTGCTATAAAGGTAAATTCATGAAGAAAGATAAAAGACTCAACATTTAAAGATATTTAGCAGAACCCTCTCTCTCTCTTAATTTAATCAAGTCTCCATTTTTCCTCAGTTTGTAATTCCACTATCAGTCCACCAGAACTCATTTGTCATAAATACATTCTTTAGTCTCGCAGTGTGTAATTTTGTTGACAAGGTATAATAACATTTTACTTGTAAAAATATTCAAAACTTGCAGTCAAATATTCACAATATAAGTTAGGCCAGTAAACCAATGTATAACTTTCTTTATTCATATATTATGTTTCTACATTTAAGTTGTTCTACTTTCTTTTTATTGTTATGATAAAATACTCTGACCAGAAAGATTTTTTCCTGATCACAGATTATAGTCCATCATTGAGAGAAGTAAGACAGGAACTTAAGGAGGATCTTGGAGCAGAAACTACAGATGATCAGTACTTGGTGGTTTGCTTGAAAACTGAATCATGCATTGCTGGCTTTCCAATACAACCCAGACCCACATGTCCAGGTGATGATGCCCCCTAATGAGGGCATCTGCCTACATCAGTTAAAAATCAAGCCAATCCCCGATATATGTGTCCAGAAGCCAAACTGATTCACACAATCCCTTAATTAAATTACCTTCTTACATGATGAATGTATGTTAAGTTGGCACTTAAAGATTTAATTTCAAGCATATTAAAGTCTTTTTACATATTTTAAAACTATCATGAATAGATAATTTAACCTCATGTAATATTTCCTATAAATCTGTGTGAGTAGCAATTGTGACTAGAGATAAATATTTTAACAAAAAGTTAAAAAATAGGAAGTACTCTATCATTTTGGTCTTATCCAAATGAATTGAATATAAATAAATATCACACTTATAAACTAATCATCTATTTGATATCGCTAATTGACATAGACTTTTCCATTTTAGAAGATAGTCACAAATCTCTTGCTCAAATACCTTAATTCTTGTTCAGGCTGGTCTTACCATAAAGTTAACTTGAGTCAAATCTTCTATCAATTCTTCAGAATCTCCAGTTTCTGAAACATCTTGTAGTATAGAGATCATCTTTTTTTTTTGTCATTTTGAAAGATGCTTTTATAAAATGGAAAGAAAATCCTCTGTAGCATGTGGAGCTAGGTCATATATTCTTCTTAAGGAAATACAGATTGTCTTCTCTGTATATCTCCTGGCAATGAGACAAATGCCTGTTTTGTGAGTTCACCATGAAACTGCTATTAGAATTCTGACTGTAATCATGAAATCTTTAACTCCTTGCACATGTAGACATAAGAATATCATCTACAATGGTTATCTTACATTGTCATTATTGCTTTTATGTTTATCGAATGCCTGTGATCTGATAAACAACTTATAAGTAAATCACTATGTTTGCTGTTCATAAACACTCATCTATTTTAGTTTTTTTTTTTTTTTAATTAGGCTCAAAATGTAGCCAAAGCTGACCTGGAACTCCTATTCTTTAACTCACGTCTTCTGAAGTCCAGAGTATAGTCATATATGCCCAGTTTTTCTCTAATGGTTTTTAACTATTAAACACATTGACTTGACATATCTAAAAATTATTCTTCAATGGAATAAATCTCTGCAGACTAGGGCTTTATGTTTTTCTTGGTGCCTTCTGTAGTACAATAATAATGTTATAGTTAAAATAGCCTGTTTTAATTATTTATGCCTCTTCTAGCAGTAGATATATATTGCTATAGCTATGTGCTAATAGAGAAAGCATATTAATTTTCATTATTTGGAATTTCACAAAATACACCCCCGATCGAACTCACTTCTTAGCACTTCTTGGTCCACATGTCCCCCAGCACCATGTGACCTCCTCTTAGAAAAAAGGAGAAAAAACCAAGTAGATTTTGTGTTGCTCATATACGCACTAGGGTGTGTTCAAACTTTTCGTGGCCAGTCCCCAATGACTGATTTACCAAGTCCTTTTTAAATCTATTTTAAATTAACTGCTAACTCAAAAGACAAAGATAAAATGTCACAATATCTATCCTGATCTTAGTAGTGAAAAAGAAATTTTAGCAGCAGTTAAATGTGATTATTCTCAAATTTAAATTATTAATGCAAATTCTGTAATATTTTTAAAACATTTATGAATAATTAGAGAAAAGTTATGTTGGATTATGGAAGCCTTTTAAAGAATTGCTTTTCTTTATCATATTTCTTTTATTAGAGAACTCTTACCTCCCCATTTTCTACAGAGGCAGAATTTTCCTTCCTTTTAAGTTACTTGAATCTCGAAGAACAAGATTCAAATGAAGGCATAAAGTTCCATATCCAACAATAAATTAGCTGACAACAGATCTGTCAGAAGCAACTAAGAAAAGAGGACCAAAATAACTCCCTTTGTGGAAAAAGTCTTCACATCATTCGAGATCTCAATTCCTGTGTTGATGGCACTTTTATAATATGAATGAATGGTTTTCAAATTGTTTCCTTATATGTAATATAAATGACTCTTATGACAAAAGGTGTTTCAAACTTTTGCTATAAGCAACTTAACGCCTAAACGCAAATGAATCTTTCTTCACAAGAGTCAGGGGTGTTTATTCTCCAACTTTAGCTGCAGGAAGCTCATGAGAGCTAAATGCAGGTGTATTCGAGGTTCTAACCAACAAAAGCTCTATAGAGCCAGCCTGCTTCTATTCTAACAATACTGAAGAACATTTTTGTAAATGGGACATTTATACTAACAGCTTCCAGCTTTTCTATTGGCACTTCTAAGCATTTCTATGTCTTATTCATCAAAAGCTGGTACTTCTCAAGAGATGTGATTAGCCTGATCACTTTTAAGAGGTCGTTTACTTTCAGAACTCTACCTGAGTAGAGGAAGGACCAATGGTTCCTCTACTTTCTGATGTGGGAAGGTCAATACTTTCAGACTTTAATATATGTGAGATCTTAGCTTGGATGTATTTATACATCCTTGTTTAGATTATGAAGTAATTAGCATTGTCCTTATGCCATCTTCTTTCTGGATGCACACATGGAGTTCAACATTGCACTGCAGTCCTCATTGGCTCCAGAGGGATGAATGCTATAAGACTTTATAATCTTGACTATAGGGCATGTTACTAAGTGTGATCTGGCAATCACTGAATAATTTGACATATTTTAAAGTGTAAGCTAATTTCACAGATGAAACTAAGCCAACTCCTCATATTCATATTTTAAAAAATACTTCATATATAACCTGCCACACTGAAAAGTCTGCATTTTTACATCAAAATCTTGCCTTAGAAAAATCAATACTTATTTCTTCACTATGTGTCAGTATGACAGAAGAAACACTGTTTACACTCATTTAAACTATATGGTCCACGATATGAAGCACATTGTCTATTGGGCTATCCTTCCACCTGCCTATTTTGTCTCTTTATTTGATTTTTGTTGTTGATGACAACATGCCTGAACTCAGTGATAGAAAAGTTAAAGCCATTGTGTAATTAACATTGAGAAGCTAATCTAATCAGTAAAATATGCATAAAGTGATTTAAAATATACAAAAATGTCATTTTAAATAATCTGATGACAACTTACAAACTGTTGGTTAATTGCCTAGAATAGTGAAAAAACAATTGAGAAAGGACATGGTATTTGATTTAGTTCTTTATGTCTGAGGAAGAGTTTTCTCAAGCATTTTAGAAATATAAACCAGACCAGAGTTGATATAGAATGTGGTCAAATCATGAAGAGCAGTCTAATCTACAGTAGTTGAAATCTATAGTGTATAAGAAAATAGAGCAGCATCTAGATGTATACTTGGACACAATTTTCTAAAGGCCTAGTGAGATCAGCTACTTTTAATGGTAATAAAAACCAATCTTCGTTTAATGAGCTCCCAAAAGAGAAACAAATTATGTGTATTACTTTCAGTATTCAAAAATCTTGTAAAATAATTATAAACATTTCTAATGTCCAGGAGGGGAAAATGGGCCTTAGAAAATACAAATTCCATGGCAAAGATTGTGCAATTAGTAATGGTGTTGTGCTGTAGGTATGATTGCTGAATATTGAATGGCCTTGAATATTCTGATTCCACTGGGACAGTTATAAAATGGGAAACTGCAGTAAAGGGATAGGTGGAAATAGTATCTCATAAAAATGATAGCTACAAAATATCAAAGTAAATCAATGTGAAATTTGTTGTAATAATTCAAAGAGGAAATGATTTATTGATGGAAAAATTAAGAATGTGAGTGGAAAGAATAGAAATTGTTTACGGGGATTTAACAGAACTTGACGAATGTCTAGATTCTAAAGCTGAGACAAAGTCAGGAATGGTCTCCAAACTTGCTAGCTTGATCATTCGGACAGATTCCATGTGAGTTGCTATGGACAACTTAGAGGAACCCTTTGCCATTGTCCTCTAAACACCTGAGGTGACACTTGTGATGCATGTGACTCTGATATTTGGTCAGAATGTGACAAGTATGTGTAAAAACATCAATAAAATAATGATTTCAGGCTGTAGTTTCTGATGTTACAATGAGAAAGCATCTCACAGCAAACTCCTTGGTCATCTAGCTCTTGCTGTCTTTCTTCCCCTGGTTCTGAATGTTACCTGAGCCTCAGGAGCAGAAGTATTTTTAGTTGTATCCATTGGGACTGAACTCCATAACTCTTCAAACAAGGACAACATGAAAGAACATGCCAAACTGGATGGAGAAAAGCCTACATGACCTTAACCATACCAATAGAACTATTGGTAACTGAGGAAATCTTGAAAATAGAATAGGTGGTCTTGCCCAGGGAATCCCACATCAATCAGTTGTCCATTGCTCTGAAAACATACACACAAGTGACACTAATAGAGACTGAGCAGGCTATATTTATGAGTATACATATATATATATATATATATTCAATAATAGTGAAAAAGAGACCATGAATTTGAAAGGATATTGTAGAGGGAAATTTGGGATGATATAGGGGGAGGGAACAGGGAGAAATATAATAAATAGAATAACAGAATTTTTTTAAAGTGAAAATAGAAGAATAAATGCTTAAAGGCAAGATGGTTCAGTAGGAAAAGGCACTTGCCTGATGCTAATTTCAGTTCCAGGAATGCACTTGGTAGACTGCAAAGTTAGGAGAACACAAAGTTCTGAAAGTCGCTCACAGACATGCACGGCATGCACACCCAAATACAAAACTATGTATATAAATAAATAAATTATGTACAAATATATAAAGTATATAAACAAGCAAATTCACACATAAGTGCATCAGTATATATCTAAGTACAGGTAAATTCACAACATTTAACAAGCAGCTCATGTGTTTAAGCATACAAGAAATATGCGAGTAACAGAATCTCAGCTGATGTCAGTTAGCATATGTGTACTTGTATCCTCCTTCTCCTTTGTAAGGCTCTTGGGTTTATGATATCCAGGGCTCTAGAATTTCCAAATGGGAAAAAACGTGACTTCCTGCAGCGTGGGGACAAGCCCTTTGCTCCCCACTTCTCCTTCCTATCCTTCTTCATAACAACTTTATTGATGCCTCTTAGGATCACCTCTTGCAAAGAATCCTTGTATCTGGATTATTCCTTATGCTTAATTTTGTTCTAGGAAACCAAAGTAAGATACATAGAAACTACTGAAAAAGAAGAGACTATGGGATCAAAAAGAAAGGCTCTTTTGGGAAAAGACAGCATGCCCTTGTCTGGCACCCTGTGCATACCTATCTGTGAGACTGTATTCTGAATCTCCTGAGACAGAAGGGGAAATAGGGTCTTATTATCTTGTCTTATTATCAAGTGGGACCAGAGTTTTGTGGAACATTTTGATATATGATTATCTGTAAAACAGATATCTGCCAATTGTACCAGGGTAGCAGATCAGGTAGGACTAGCTGAAGATCATTAGCACAGACCTCTGGATGGAGTGAATAGTGGGTGTGGTGGTAAAAGAGAGGCTAATGGATCCATGTAAGGATCCCTAAGTAATTCATACAACTGTTTTGTCTTACTTTCAGTGAGATTTCCTATCTTTATACCTCAAGATTTTTGTTGTTTATTTGCTTGTTTCTAACCCTGACTATGGTATTCCCTTTTCCTTAGAAATTCTTACAGTTTAGCAATAACTTTTATACATTTATTAAATGGTTAAGCATAATTCCAAATGTTTTATTTTAATTCAGCAAAATAAGATTAAACATTTCTACTAAAAATTAATCTTTTGGCATTTACTGACTTTGTTTCTACCTTTATCATAATTTGTAATAAAAGTTATAATATGTATTGAAGTAATTAGATAAATTACTATAAAATCTAATATAAAGATTCTAATAAATAATTAGATTCCTAGTTCCAGTGTTTAAGCTCTAGGTTCAACAACTTACTGGTCACATCTTTATCATTGATCTATAATTTAAAATTACCACAATCTTTTTCAGCTGCACTGGGGTATCATGCATGGAGAAAGAAGCAGCTGACACTTCCATTTGCTCCTGTTATTTACCAAGGGATTAAGTTTAAAATGATATTTATTTAGCTCCACAGGAAGTTTGCAAATAGAATTATGGTTTTTATTTTACTTTAAGGATTACTTTTTGTATATAACAGAGTACAGCAAATGACAGAGAAAATATTTCTATTTGTTTCTAGGATTTCTGATGTTTAGATAAAAGTCAACAGTCCAATGAAAGAATGATGTCTTTCAAATATATATAACTAAGATTTGACATTTGGTTAAATCAATAAGGAAGAACAAGATACTGAATACAAAATCTCAACTCATATGTGTATTTAATGTGTGCCTTGGCATGAAAAGTTAGATAAAAATGCTTTTCACAAGATTATTTCATGCTATAATAATATAATTACATATATTTACACTAATTATGCACTTATATGCAATTATGCTAATTATGTAAATACATGACATTTGATAAACTATTACTTTGAAACTCACTCAATAAAAGCAAAATGAACTGGATGGTAGAACCATGTGCCAAATATGAAAGAGGAAAGGGTCTTGAATATATTATCTCTGAACTCTATTTTTGCTCTAAATCTCTCTAGTTCAACAACACAGCAGACACCAATCAATATATTTGACATTATGATACTCGTTTGGTTACAGTGGACTATTTCTTTAATTTTTTTACATGGATACTAGATGAAGATTTTCTGAAAGTAATAATTATAAAGGCATATTCTCAACATTCTTAAATATAAATATGAGTAAATATGAAATCAGTAATCTGTCTAAACTGATAACACAAGTATAAAATTTCGCACCTGAAAAGGAGAAGACTGTTTTCCTTGTAATAAAGATTCTTGTCTGCTCTTTTCCCCAATGCAAGAATCAGGAGTAACAGGACATAAGGGATTCTGGTTGAAACGCAGCTGGTTTATTTCATTCAAGTTTTAAATAACATGTTTACACATCCTCTAGGATTCAGAGTAGTAATCTGTTTTCACATATCTGTAAATTAAGTGATATCTGTAAATTAAGTAAACAAACGTGATGACTTGGTTCCTCAGGTGTTTGGCTCAAGATACCCAATTTGCTTTGCTTCTTGCTCTGCCCCGAGAGTCCTGAGGATGAAGAAACCCCATCAGGAGGAGGGAACATTATGTCTAACATGTAAGCCAACCTTATGCTTCCCCATTTCATTTTACTTAACAAAGCATTGATAAATGTTTGATATATGCAGAACAGTGGTTTTATCTATAAGGTCATTCCAGAATAAGAGTAAATAAATAGAAACCACTATCATCAAAAGTCCAATTTTCTCAGATTGTGGACAAGAGTGGGAAATCAGATTGACTAAAACCAAATTTCTAAGTTTTCTTTCTACCCAGATCACCTTGAAGAGTTTAATACTTTACCTGTTGCTGAGTTCAGCTCTGGTGCAGGGTTCTTCTGTTGTTTATATAAGCTCTGTGAAATATACTAGGGAAGGACTGGTTCTCACAGTTGGACCAAGGATTGTTGTTGTTTTGTTATTGTTATTATGATAGCACGTAATACAAAATTTCCAGTTAAAATTATTTTCTGGAAGCCAGAAAAAGTAATAATTAGCCAATTGAAAATTGAAAGTTCCTGGGGGAGAGAGGGGAAGTCAGTTTATCCAATGATGTTGCCTGTTGTACAAAGCCTTTGCCCCATTAAATGAACCACCCACATCCGTGCCTATACTGGGATACTTAGTGGACTCAGTGTGTTAAATATACAGTACATGAAGTTGTTAGAAAATGTGTCAGGAGACTAAAGGGGGCATTAGGTGGGAGGGAATAGAGGTATATATTTGATCTAAACATATGCAAATGAATAAAACTCTCAACATATAAATAAAAATAATATCACAAGGGAGCATGTTGGGTTTTAGTGAAGGCGATGCTTTTTATGTTTTCTGTCTGGTATACAAGTTTGGAGAGTCGTGTGCTATACGGCGAATCTGATCACTGGCTCTTTTCAATACCTGATTCTAGAAATTTGTATCTGTTGATCTCCTTTTAAATTTTAACTATTAGTCCTTATCACTGAGATATAAAGGGTGGTTTGGATTGTTCACTCCTTCAGAAGGACTGTGGGGTTACAGATACTTTATGTTTTTCCTTGATGCTTTAAAGAAAGATACAAAACCCGATTTACACCTGAACATAAGCAAGTGGTAAAAATAGCAGCATGGATGTGCATTCAATCAGTATGTTTAAGAACTATTCTAATATCTGTTCATCAGACGTTTGGAACAAGCAGTTTGATAATCAAAATGCTAATCTGCACAGGCCATTTGAAATCTCGTTCTGCTTGTCATAAATAGATCTTGAGGGCTAATATGTATTCCTTATATTGTGACTATTTGGATAGAAAGATGAGAGTCTCTAAATTCTCTTATAAAACCCACAGCCCATCTCCTCCTTGTTTGTATTCCTTTCTCATAAATCCTACCAAACAGATGTGTGCATTTGTTGTCAGCCTTGTTTGTCACCGTGCAGGCTGCGTCTTGCCAGCTTGTCAGCATGTTGTTGTGTATGATTCATTGTGGGCTGTCAGTCCTGCCGTTTCCTTACAAAGAAGCAAATCTGACTTCCGGACCTGAATAAAGAAGTCATCAGGGCGGTAATCAGTGATGTACAGAACTTAGCCAGACCAACTGTGCTCCACACTTTCCTGACTACCCTTTAGTGATTTAGTGCTTTATGCTTGAATAATATTAAAAAGAGAGAGAGAGAGAGAAAACCCTCCCAAGTATTAGGGTTAGATTTAAAAGAAAAAGGTAAAATAAATGCCCTGTTATTCAGGGTGTGCTTTTAATAGAAAAAAAGACTATGCTTTTTTAATGTCTTTTCTTGTAGTAGAATTGAATCTCCTGAGGCTATCAGAGAACAGAATGACTGCCCAATTACTGCCTCGTAAACCTGCTCCTGGTGCATGATGCATCCTGCTAGAATAAATTGAGAATTCTAACTTTCTGACACTTTGTAAATCTACTTCAAGATGAACTCATCAACATAATCCAGCCGTTTAATAGGGATGATTTATATGGAAGGAAAGTCATGTTGCTTCCAGAGCCATTAGGAAAAGGGGAAAGAGCTGAAGCTATATAGAGAGAGGATAGAAAGCACACTGAAATTTTCTCAAGTCAGAAATGACAGCAGAAAGTGTTGCAAGATAGGGAGTATTTGGTTAGAAAGTTTTTTTTTCTTCTACTTTTTTTTGAATTCTCCATACTATCTAAAATTTTACATGATTTGTTTCAAAATAAATATAATATAACCAAGATGATTCTCTTTGTAATTTTAGCCCAGTCACCAGAGGTCAATCTTAGGAAGCTAGCAATTGGTTTTTCTTTGTTTTATTTTGTTTTTGTTTTGTTTTGTTTGTGGTTTGGTGGTGGTGTTTTACTTTTGCATAATCCCTTACTACTCTAGAGGAAATATTTATTATAAATTAAGTGAATACAGCATATTCATGAGAGAGAGTGGGTACAATGATATCCATCCTATGTACATTCTCAATATATAATTAAACTCCACTTGTGTTCTTAAGTCTTTAATTGCATTCATACCCCAGTTTTTAAAATATCTGCTGTTCAGAGGACTTTCTGTTCTGGCCTCAGTGAGCGAAGCACCTAACCCCCTAGAGACTTGAAGCCCCATGGAGAGAGGAGGTCTGGTGGGGTGTGTATAGGGGTGGGATCATCCTCTTGGAGACAGGGGAGGAGGAATGTGTCAGAGGGTACATCAGGAGGGGGATAATGACTGGACTGTAAAAAAAAGATTAAAACTTAATAATAAAATATCTGCTGTGAAATAAGGCAGTCTCGAACTATAGCGCAAAGAAAACTGGATTCTCTATGTCCTTTTCTAATACTATATTTTCATATAATTTTGGTGAATAATCAAGTGATTGATTATAGGTGAAAGAGAGAAGGGCTGTTTCCCATAGAAACTTTGTACAATTTCTATTTTGATTTCATTTGTTAGTTTTCTTTGTTACACCAATAAAAAGATGATGGGTTCTTATACTAGAAACCTTGGTAAGCAGTTCTTCCAGGCATGGCAGGACTAACGTGCCTAAGACTGAGACAGCACACACAGAACCTGCCGAGGTTCAAACTAGATACAGTCCCAGCACTTACAAAGGGGAGTGGAAACTCTCTTAAGCTTAACCAAGAAGGTGGCAAAGAAAAAAATTTGTTTTCTTTTTTTTTTTTTTTTTAATTTTTTTATTGGATGTTTTATTTACATTTCATATGTTGTCCCCTTACCCCATCCCCCACCCACCCAGGAACCCCCAATCCCCTCACACCTCCTCCTTCTTCTTTGTGGATGTAACCTCTATCTACCCCCCCACTCCCACCTCCCCACCCTCAAAACTCCCACCCCCTGGGGCGACCAGCCTTCATGAGGTCAAGGATCTCATCTTCCACCTGTGCCCAGCAGGGCCCTCCACTCTTATATATTCAGCTAAGGCCCTGGATCCCTCCATAAGTGCTCCCAGGCTGGTGGTTTAGACCCTGGGAGCTGTGGTTGGTTCTTTGAGAAAATCAACAAGATAGATAAACCGTTAGCCAGATTAACCAGAGGGCACAGAGAGAGTATCCAAATTAATAAAATCAGAACTGAAAAGGGAGACATAACAACAGAAACGGAAGAAATTAAAAAAATCATCAGATCCTACTACAAAGGCCTATACTCAACAAAACTGGAAAACCTGGATGAAATGGACAATTTCCTAGACAGATACCAGGTACCAAAATTAAACCAGGAGCAGATAAACCATCTAAATAGTCCCATAACCCCTAAGGAAATAGCAGCAGTCATTAAAAGTCTCCCCACTAAAAAAAGCCCAGGACCAGATGGTTTTAGTGCTGAATTCTATCAGACCTTCAAGGAAGACCTAATACCAATTCTCTTCAAACTATTCCACAAAATAGAGACAGAAGGAACACTACCCAATTCGTTCTATGAAGCTACAATTACACTCATTCCCAAACCCCACAAGGACCCAACAAAGAAAGAGAACTTCAGACCAATCTCCCTTATGAACATCGATGCAAAAATACTCAATAAAATTCTAGCAAACCGAATCCAAGACCACATCAAAACAATCATCCATCATGATCAAGTAGGTTTTATCCCAGGAATGCAGGGATGGTTCAATATTCGGAAATCCATCAATGTAATCCACTATATAAACAAACTTAAAGAAAAAAACCATATGATTATCTCACTAGATGCTGAGAAAGCATTTGACAAAATTCAACATCCCTTCATGATAAAAGTCTTGGAAAGATCAGGAATTCAAGGCCCCTACCTAAACATAGTAAAAGCAATTTACAGCAAACCAGTAGCCAACATCAAGCTAAATGGAGAGAAACTTGAAGCAATCCCACTAAGATCAGGGACTAGACAAGGCTGCCCACTCTCCCCCTACCTATTCAATATAGTACTGGAAGTCTTAGCCAGAGCAATTAGACAACAAAAAGAAGTCAAAGGGATACAAATAGGAAAGGAAGAAGTCAAAATATCGCTATTTGCAGATGATATGATAGTATACTTAAGTGACCCCCAAAAATTTGTTTTCTTCAGTGGACTGTTACTGGGTACTTCAACCACACTCCAGGGCAGGACCCGTGTCCAGGGCTAATTGATCATAAAAGAAACCCCACATTTTTTTCCATGTGGAGTTTTCTTTTTCTGTTTTGATTGTTTGAGCTTTTCTTTTTCTTATTGTCTTTTCATTGGTTTTCATTTTTGCACGTGTGTGTGTGTGTGTGTGTGTGTGTGTGTATGTGTTAAAGAGAGTGAGAAAGAGAGAGCAGAAAGTTGGATGTGATGGAGAGGATCTTAGAAACCCTAGGGAAATGGGAAACAAGATCAAAACATACTATGTGAAAACAACTCTTTAAATTAACAACAACAAAAGGAAGCTTTGTTTCCTTTCTGAGGTCTCTATTCCAATCTGTTGGTTAATGAATCTATTATTATGCTAATAGCCTTCTGTTTTCACTATTATGACATTGTAGTACAGCTTGAACCAAGAGTAGCTGATGTCTCAGGCTCCATTCTTTTTTTTTTTATTATTACCTTACTTACACAAAACTCTTTTGGGGTGTTCTATGTAAATTCATTCTCCAGGGAAACATTTTCAATATAAAAATGACTGATATTTTAATAGAAAATATAGTAAATGTATAGATTGCTTTGGGCAGTCCATATATTTTAACAATATAAATTATTCTAGCCCTTTAACTTACATCTATATATTTATTTGTGACTTCATTTAATTACGGTGATGTAGTTTTAGACAAACATGTATCTTGTCACCTTATATATATTTTGAAATTGTTAATGATTTTTAAAAAGTTTTAGAGTACACAAACACTGATAATTTTTGCCTGTTGATGTTGTTCTCTGCAATGTTAATGAATTTATTATCAATTCTAAGAACTTTTGGTAGATTCTTTCAGATTTTTTGGTTTAGATTTTGTTCTCCTCAGTCAGTCCCAGTTTTGTCTTGTTTCTTTCCTGTTTGCTTGGCTCTTAATTCAATCTTCTTTCTTTATTATTCCGGCAAGACGTTTTGTAAGATCTTACCTAACAATTTTATACAAAGAACACAATTGCTCCAGTAAAGACATGCTGAATAGATGAGCTGAATAGATTTTTCTCAAATGACAACCAAAATTCACCGGCCCAGCCAGTAAATGAACAGTGTTCAACATCATCAATTGTTTGGAATATAAACATTAAACCCAAATGAGATACCTTCATTGGATAGAGTGAACATATCAGAAGGGAGAAACCATAGTAAGTAGGAGTGACGAGATAGGACAAAAAGAAAGAAAGACTTTACTATTGGCGGCAATGCCAATTGAAGAAAAACTGATAGGTGACAGGAAGACGACTTGTTGTGCAAAGAGTTAATCACGCAATCATGAATAATAATTCAATTCCCATAGATCTCATCAAAGTAAGGAACACCTGTAATCCCAGAGCCTGAAGGCAAATGCTGATGGATTCCTGGAGCTTGTTGACCAATGTGCTTATCACATGGATCATCATGGTTGAAACTGGAAAACGTTATGTTACAAGAAATCATAAAATATCACTTACATGTGGAGTCTAAAGAACAAAGGGGAAACAGTGAAAGACCTTCACAGAACTTATGCACATGCAAGAAGAAGGAGATGATACTTTGAGTTGTTTTGGGGATCTGTTTGTTATAGTAATCTTACTATCTGAGTGAGGCAGTGTTAATGCCACTAGAATTATGAATCTCCACTATTTATTATAAGAGCTGACAAGTGTCTGAGGTGATGATGAGCTTGGTTGATATGATTTGATTGTTCCATGTTGCATTAAAAAGTCTTTACTTCACATTGTAGCCAGCAAATGTCTATATATGTGATTTTTAAGAACATGCTTTTAAAAGTATTTAATCTCTCATGTCAGTTAATTATATTATAAGCTTTACTTTAACATTCTCTCTCTCTCTCTCTCTCTCTCTCTCTCTCTCTCTCTCTGTGTGTGTGTGTGTGTGTGTTAAATTCTAGACAGAAATTGTCACTTTCTTCTCAATCGTTCTGTAATGCACTGCCCAGTGGCAGTTCCATAGACAGACGACAGATGTGTTCTCTAAAACTCCATCCAATATATATAGTTCAACCAAGGCTTAGCTCTCAAGGCTCTTTTCTGTTCCCTGTATTTTTACTGCTTTTTGGCTTAAGTGGGTTAGTAAGCAGCCACTGCCACTAAGATGTAGGATTGTTAAAAGCCTAAATCGGGGAAGAATGATAAGCAGGAGGGAGGCAAGTCGTATGTGGAATTGATATGATGTCTTAGGGTTTCTATTGCTTTAGTAAAGCACCATGAGCAAAAGCAACTTGAGGAGGACAAGGTTTCTTTCTTCTTACAGATTGTAGAATAGCATTAAAGGAAATCAGGACAGGAACTTAAGCCAAGAACCTGGAGTTAAAGGCTGACACAAAACAAAAGCCTTGGAGAAACAATGCTTATTGGCATTCTTTCTCCTAGCTTGCTCACCCTGCTTTTTATAATATCAAGAACCACAAGTCAGGGGTAGAAGTGACCACAGTGGGCTTGACCAACCTGTATCAGTCACCAGGCAAGAAAATGCACCATAGTCACACCCATAGTTCAACCTAGTAGGGGTATATTCTGAATTGATTATTTCTGGCTTATGTCAAGTTAAGATAAAACTACTCAGCATGTATGGTTTGAAGCTGATGTGTTGCAACCCAAAATCTAATGTTTGAATGTTTAATTATCAAATTGTGGCACTATGTTGACAGCTATGGAGTTCTTCAGAAAGTCAGACCTGTCTGGAGAAAGAAAATTAATAGGGTAAGTCTTGAACATCAAATCCACCTCTAGTCCTGGTTCATCCTCTGCCTCTTACCTGTTGCTACATTATTAGTCTTCCACCATCAGATGCAGAGCCAGCTTCTCCATCAGAATAGACTGAATTCTCTATGGAACTATGAGCCAGAATGCATTTTTCTTTCTTTACATCATTCTGTCAGATGTTCTAATGACAGTGACATGAAATTAACTGATACAGATGACAGTAAGCCAAGCCAAGGTGACATTTTGAGGAATATACTTCACTTAGATCTCCCAGAATCTCTATAGAATAAGTTACATTAAGATTCTGAAAAATAAAGAGAAAGGAAATATATAAAACATAGACAGGTTTTCATGACCCTGGATGTTCCCATCACTATATTAGGCCCCACACACCCAAGGCAGTAGAGCACATCTTCCTAAAAGGGTGAAGGCCAGATTGATTCAAGTAGTTCAAAGGGCATCTTCTTAACAAAAAGCATAAAGTATGGAACATTGAGCAATAAAATCACCCAGGAACTGGATGTCAAAATTTGACCAAAATAATTATCAGGAACATAGGCAGAGAATCAGCCCCATACTCTTGAACATACTCCTGAGAGAGGTACCATAGCCAGGCCTCAAACCATATTTAGTCTTTTACTTACTACGTACCTCCATCCAACAGGCTTGACTTTGTTAGAGTTTAGCCACCATCAAAAGAAAGGGAAAAAAGCAAAATTATGCAGTACGATAAATTTTTAGGCAAAATCTGTTACGTTGGATCTCAGATTTGCTTCATTTAGCTCCAAAAATATGTTTAAAAGTTCGAACTTTAGCTTTTATTCTTACAGGAAACCAAGATTCATTTAGAGTTGTCAATCAAAGGCTCAGATACTTCTAAAGCAAAACTGAGTGGAAGTAAAGGCATAGAAACACATTGATCAGCGGTATAAAGAAATCCTGGAGCCTGGAGCCCGGAGCCCGGAGGAGGAGCCCGGAGGAGCCTGGAGCCCGGAGGAGCCTGGAGCCCGGAGGAGCCTAGGGGAGCCTGGAGGAGCCTGGAGGAGCCTGGAGGAGCCTGGAGGAGCCT
>NW_021604643.1:901758-928717 GCF_004785775.1 Grammomys surdaster | reverse complement strand
AGGAGCCTGGAGGAGCCTGGAGGAGCCTGGAGGAGCCTGGAGGAGCCCGGAGCCTGGAGCCTGGATCTCTTTGGAGGAAGACTAAGTTATGCTTCTATTGTTGTGATAAAACACCATGATAAAGTCAATTTACAGAAGAGTATATTTTAAAGTTGTGGTTGCAGAGATTAAGAGTTCATACCAATCACCACCATGAAACCTGGCAGCGAGCTCTAAGGATTGGTGGCACGAACGGCTAATGGGTTATTTTTGTAATCCCAAGCAGAAAACAGAGAACAAACTCAAAATGGCTCAAGCCTTTAAGCTCTCGAAACCCATCCCCAGTAACATACTTCCTCCAGCAAGGCTGTATCTCCAAAGCTTCTCCAAACAGGATCGCCAACTCAGGAAAAAGCATCAAGTGGCAGAGACTAGACAGGAGAAGAAGGGAGAATGGTGAAGGAAGGGTTTTATCACAGAAACCATCACAGGGGTTTACAAAGTGTAGTGAAGGCCCTAGTTCTACCTCAGGAACTGAAAGCTAAAATCAAAGAAATTAATTCAATTCTGGGAGACACAGAAATAGAATTCATAAAAGAAAACTTAGAAAGGAGAAACAAAACGAATCTAGCCTTTCATGCCATTTTAACTCCATAATTAAAATGATTTCATTAAGTATTAAGTTTCAACCTCTTGATCCCAAGTTGTCGGTAGTTATAAACTATAATGAAGTTATGAGTCGAACACTGAGAAAAAACCGTGACTTTTTTTTTTTTTTACTATTCTTCTAGTTTAAAGTATGCGTATTAAAATGCCTTCAAGTTGGAAATGAAGCCGTTTCTGCTGTCTGATACGATAGGTTTGGATATATAGACCGGACTTAAATTCTACTCTAAAACTTTTTCTATTCCATCGATATCATTCTTCAGATTGTGAAGTCAAATTCTCAAGGGACTGAAGAAGGACCACGTGGTCAGGAAGCCTCGCAGGGGATTCTGAAGTGAGGAGAGATGTGAGGATTTAGTCTCTGCTTATTCCCTACATCAACTCTACTTTTCTTGATGTATTTCGGGATTTCAGTGTAGGGGTCTGACTGGGACTTGAAAAAAAGGACAGAAAGACAGATGTGAAAAAAAATAATGAAAGCAGCCCTCTAAACTTTTCCCTTTCCTTTTGGGCAGAAAGGGGGATTATTTCAGGATTACTCTGCATGACGAGCTGAGGCTCAGAAAAATGATGATTTTATTTTGCTCTTCCTTTTCCCTGACAATTTGACTCCAAAAGACACACATTCAAAGCTGAGAAATAAAATAAGAGCCTACCAAAGATTAATGGAAATTTTAACCCAGTTCTGTGTATTTAGCGAGGCACCTGTAGGCAGTGGTGCAGTCTTGTGGGGGTGTTCAGCTCTCTTAAAGAAGAAAATCAAATGAGAACATTTTTAAAAATTATATTGGAATGTCAAAGAATAATATGAAGATATGTGATTGCATCTCATAAAAATATGTATATATGCACATTTTCTCATTTATAAACACTTTTATATTAATTTCTATTTGCTTGGCAGAGTTTTTTTTTTTCAAATGTTACTGACTGTGCATTCATATTAGCATTACCAAGGTGCTAAATACCTAGGCCACATCACAAATAGACTGGGCACTGAAGCTGGGCTTGAAATAATGACATCAGAGTTACATCACTGATGTAATATAACATTCTTTGTACTAAAACAAGTTTCTTCTAAAACTGTCAGTCATCTATTTATCAATCTTTCTATTCATCTACTGCCTACCTATCTATGTGTGTATGAACGTGTATATGTAACTAGTGAATATTCATCAGACATATCCATGTGTACATATACTTTGTGTCATTCTTATTGTGTTGAGATTGAATGAAACTTTCACTATTCTATTGTGCTATTTCTCTTTCAAGCACTGTAATATACATCTGAGATAATGCTCTTGGGAGAAAAAAAAGAGATGTTTTGGTTCATAGTTTTAAAAATCTGAGTACATGAAAAGTTGTCTTCACTGTTTTGGACCTGTGGCCTTAACTGCATAGCATGGTGGGAGTACATGGTGACACAAAACTGTTATTTCACTGTAAACAAAAGGAAAAGGGAAGAAGATGTCATACTGTCCACTTTACAAACATGTTCTCAGTGACCTCAAAACCTAATTCTTCATTTTTGGGAATTCATTTGCTTCTATGAATTTCTACTAAGATGATAACTGCGTCTTGATTTTACTGTTAATAGCTATTATATAAAGGATAAAAATATGCAACAGTATCGATCTACTAGAACATACAATAAGTTTCTACTTACCATATATAGCTTGTATATAAGATAACTAAAAGGGCCTTACTGAGATTGATCATTTCAGTATTCTACTTTGCTCTCACGGTCATTACTTGTATGCTATGCTACAGGTTCACCTCCTAATCTGTAGCGATAATAACAATTGAATAAAAATGACTGTAGTACAGTACGCCTTCAAGTCTGAATAACCTGCCTGAAAAATCCCCAAAATTAGCTGTCAATGGACGTTTCTGGATGGCAGAGAGCAGGGGTGGTAATGCTAGAACTTGCTGGAAGCTAGTCCCACCTGTTCTTCTTTGGTTTCTGTTGGGGCAGCAGATGGGGAACAGCTTTGGTGGGGAGTAAGACTTGGTCTTACAGGATATTTAGGGTTGCTGTATAATAATAAAGTTTACCTATCTTAAGTTTATGTTACTGCTACTGTGGCTGACCTGCCTGAGTTCCCTTGAGGCCAGAAACAATAGTCTCTGGAATTTAGCACTTCATTGTAAAACTGCACGGGATGAAGTAACGGACTCATTGCAAGAGCCTTTTCCTTCTTGTCCAGATACCTCGTACTTGTCAGGCTAGGGTGAGAGAGTTGAGCAATAGACTTCTACTGGACAGGAGAAGAGAGTTATCATGTTTACAGAAGGAAAAAAATTTACAACAGCAAATATGAAATAAACTCACATAAATTCATATACAGACTCTGCATATATATTTATATATTTCCATTCAAACATGAATGCTTACATACTATCTCATAATCACATACTTACACACAAACATCCATACTTACATAAGTGTATATAGAGCAAAAGACCAAGCGCCAGTGCAGAAAGAACTTACTCATTCTGGATGAAAAATGAGCTCCAATATTTATTACACAGAGAAAGAAAAAGCTTCTACTCTTTTATTACTAAATGAATTTAAACCAAATATACATCTTTGCTTTATAAAAGTTCACTCAAAGTTCAAACATAAATTCAAATCAGAAGTTGAATAAGAAGTTTACAACAGAGAATGTTTGCTTGTGTATCCATTAAGAATAATTATCTGACTAAACATTCATCATCTGTCACTAGCTCTACAGGTTCATGAAGAGTTAAAGACCATAACTAGGTTGCCATTTAATTTGATATAGATAAACTCAGTCAATATTTATCTTCCCTCTTTACACCTGTAGTAAATCCTCAGTTCCCTTTTTTCACTTTTGGTTAATGGTTTTACAACCTCTTGAAATGTGCTCAAACTTGTAGTGCCTTCTTGCTATCTCAGAAGCAATTAACTCATGATATTTGAAGACTAGCAGAGTTCTCAATGTAGTTTTGACATCAGAAAGGACTTAATAGCAGTTCTATTATAAGAGAGCATAATAATTGCTAATATAATTTTAGGAATTTTTTATAGAATCATCATAAAGAGTTAAGAAATTATCTGTTTGCCTATGTAGCATCAGTAGAAGACAGTACATCTTTGTTTTTCTCTAGAGATCTGCTCAAAAGGGTGGGCATAATGATTGTTACATATATTTAATAATAACAGGAAAAGCTTATTAATAGAAGAAATCTTTCTTAAAATTAATTTTTTCTCAGCCTTACCTAAAGAAGAAATTCTGTAATTAATTTTTAACAGTCCATGGCAGAACCATCTCAGGAAGATCACGTGCTAGTTTTTAGCTTCTCCTTGATGACTCCTGGCAGAAATTCTGTGTAGACATGAGAACTGTAGCAATAAACTATCAAATGTGATTCCTGAACCCAACGATTACTAGTAAAGCAAGTTCCTCGATCTTGGGCAGGTTTCCTATCTTGCTTTCTTCTATGAAGCATTTAAACAAGCTCATCAGGTAACCGTGATTCTTTTTAATATTCAAGAATCACTTATATCTTACACTTGTTCTCAACATAAATGAACTATCATTTGGTGGAGGGAAATCAAAGAACTTGGCCTTTATAAGGTGAAATTTTAGTATCTACAGAAAAGATACCTCTGTACACATGGAATCCTTACTACTGTCACCATCAGAAAATGACAGATATGGTATATTTCATTTGCTTTTCATTGGATGCTGGCTGGAACAAAAGCCTCCATGAAGGTGAATCCTTAGGAAGGCTGCTTCTAAGAAGAGCTCCACTGCAAAGTACTGATCTGCAGTCTCTTTACTCCAGCAAGATTGCCACTGAAGCAAAATATAATGCTATTCATTGTATTGTCTAATTCGTTAACATAATGGAAATGTGTCATCAACAGCATCAATGAGCCTTTACAGTATAATTGACCACCTTGCCGCAGAGTTCATGAGTGTATGAGGAACATCCTAGAACACTATGAAAGGCTTATGTAATGTGTCTCATCAGATGCCTTGGTGTCTCTATATACTGAAAATGTGAGAGGCTGCCAGGTTAAATGTGATCAGTCCATTAGCAATTGGAAAGAAATCTCATTTCATAGATAAAATTGTACTACTGGTTAGAAAAATCAGATATCAGTATAATACTTCATTTGGAACATACTTTTCTACACATATATTTCATAACTTCAGTGGCTTATTCAGGCAAATTCCCCCACATAGAATTTATTTTTTCATATTTTTATTTATTTTTTTAAATCAAATCATAATTTTTACTTATTCACACAGAGGTTATAAACACAAAAAGGCAGGACGTGGGGAAGGGGATGACACCAGAGTGGGGTGTTCAGGGAAATTACAGATATCTTTCAGAACATGGTATCGCCTGGGTGAAGGTTCAGAGGTCAGGTCAATATTACTGACTATGATTTACTTGTCCTTATCTAAGTTGGTATTATCCTCCAAGGCTACCTATTTACAAGGTCTATGACTACTTAGGCTGGTAAATTTCTACAAAAGCTGCCTGTTTACAATAGCTTATAGCCATTGGTTTCAACGTTTTTCCACAGAGACCCAAGACTTGGTGTTAGTATACATGTATGACAGGCCTATTGCTGATTTTAGGCCTATGGCTGATTTCAAGCCTTCAGTGTATAAGCAGGGCTGCCCCTGACATCTCTAAGTATAGAAGGGCTGTAGTGATTCTAACCTTCAGACCCTTAATTGGGTTATTTTTGCTTATTTCTTTTGGTCCCTGGGCCTTAAATAGACTGACTAACTTTGTGAAACAACAGATAAATAATTTGGTAACAAAACCTATTCAGGTACATTATCATTAGTTAGCTATGGAGGACCACGAGACTCAAGATGAGGTTGTTACTCTATTCAAGGTGTTCCCAAAACCCATCTCCACCCAACCTAAAAGAGGGGACTTCTGCCTCTATACCAAGCAGAGAGGGGCCACCCAGAACCCCCTCTGACTGGCGATCTGAATTCTTGCTTAGGCTGCAAGGCTAAGCACTGCAAGGGAATATAAATAAAAGTTAAAAATATCTCTCTGGATTCCCTGAAGGACAAGCCTGACTGCATAGGGATTGATGTCAAAAGTATCCCCTCTCCAGGAAAAAGACATCGGGACGGGTATGGCCCTCATGCCTCACTGGACAACAACAGGGGGACCAGAACCATTGCAAAGTCCCCTTCAATTACTGGAGGTCAGGCCTCTATCCCCGCCTTCACATAGAATTTATAATCTATTATCTGTATGAGTTATCATGACATGAATCAAGGACTCTTTGAAGCACCATGTTAAAATGTAAGAAGTTTCACACATACACACAGTTTAAATGGTGCCTTACAGGATAAGGAGATTTATTTCATGTGACAACTTTAAGAACATTTCTTGACTGGGGAACATTTCATTTTGATTCTGAGTAACACAACAGGTGGGATAAGGAGTGAGATTTGGTGAATACAAGACACTTAGAATACATCATGAAAGACTTAAATTCAAACAGACAGAGGGTTTGTGAAAATATTTTGGACTAATACCAATGGACATAATGAACAGACAATTTATTCTTACTTCTTTCACAGCAAAGAGACTTGGCATTTTTCAACCTTAGAATTAATATATCAGAAGTATATTGTAGATATGCCATATGAAAGAACTCTAATAATTAAAAAATAACAAAATTTGGAGCAGAGACTGAAGGAAAAGCCATCCAGAGACTGCCCCACTTGGTGATCCATCCCATATACAGTCACCAAACACAGACACTATTATGGATGCCAAGAAGTGCTTGCTGACAGGAGCCTGATATAGCTGTCTCCTGAGAGGCTCTGCCAAACTCAGACAAATTCAGAGGTAGATGCTCACAGCCAACCATTGAACTGATCACTGGGTTTCTAATGGAGGAGTTAGAGAAAGGACTGAAGGAGCTGTAGGGGTTTGAAACCCCATAGGAAGAACAACAGTATCAACCAGCCAGACCCCAACACCCCAAAAAAATGCTCCCAGGGACTAAACCACCAACCAAAGGGTACACATGGAGTGACCCATGGCTCCAGCTGCATATGTAGCAGAGGATGGCCTTGTCAGGCATCAATGGGAGGAGAGTCCCTTGGTCCTGTAAAGGCTCGATGCCTCAGTGTAGGTGAATGTCAAGGCAGGAAGGCAGGAGTGAGTGGGTGGGTTGGTGTGGGAGCACCCTCATAGAAGCAGGGAAAGGGGGATGGAATAGGGGGCTTTCGGAGTGGAAACCAGGAAAGGGGATAACATTTGAAATGTAAATAAAGAAAATATCCAATAAAATAAAAAATAAAGTTTTATAAAATAATATGATTCAATAATAGAGAAAAATTGTAATTGGAAAGAAACAAGAAGGAGAATCATCCGATTAGATGGAATGGGCCATGAGTAATCACAGATTGGATGGTGGAAATGGATGGTGGTAACAGAATTAGAAGCAGCAAACTGGGGTTAGGGTTAGTGTGAAGAGTGCTAGGATCCTTACCACATCCTTGGAGCTAAGCAAAACATTTATTTAGAAGAAGCCCAGAAACCATTCTGGAAGGGGAAGCTAAAGGCAGTATTTGGATAGTGAAACTAGGTAGCATTGAGCAAGAGATTAAAAGTAGAATCCGAATACTCAGCTCATACTGGATTTGTTACAACTAATTAGATTTTATTTACAGAAAGGAAAATTGTTGATCCTTTGAGATTGCCAACACACTGAGGGTGAATGCTTATGAAACTTCTGTTTTAAGACACTTTGGAATATGAGGCATCCATTGAGATAGATTTTTTTTTTTTCAGAAAGATGAAGAAGAAAACAGGAGAATCCAGAGTCAATGGCACAATGTTAGAAACTGAGTGTCGCCTGAAGGAGATGGCAAACGGGAAAAAAAGTACTTAAGATAAGATCAGAAGCAGTCAGGGTGCAAGATTGGTCGATTTCTGAAGTCATTAATAGACTTCAAAACCTCTTTCACAGAGTAGTGAAGTCAGAAGACAGATGGTAGAAAGCTAAGCTCTCTGTACCTAAAAGGGAGAGTAGAATAAACTTCTTAAAAGTTCTGTAGAGAGAAGATGAAGAAAGATAAAAGAGAAGACCGTTTTATACAGAAACTTTGTGCAAGACTGTTGGGATTAATTCATCTGTATTCTTTGCTAGATCAATAATATAGATCATAAAATTATTATCCTATTTTTTTATTGAAAATAGACCTTTTATAGCCAATATATTCTTATTACAGTTTCCACTCCTCCAGCTCCTTCCAGATCCTTATTACCTCCTCACCAACATATTGATTTTAATACTAAGTTTATAGGAGATGCTTAAATAATAAGAGAAATAATGTTAAATTTAGGAAGACCAATGGGATTAAAGCTAAAATAATAATTAGTATAAAAGTGGATGTTGTACAACATTGCCAAGTGTATTGCCAAGTGTATTGACACATTTAAAATAAATCAGTATATTAATATTATACCAATTTATACTTACATAGCAAATTGAAAACTATATACAAATCAAAAACTGAAAGCATATGAATGTTCCTGGTGGAAATTAAGGCTCAGAGGCAAACTTTAAAGAGCTGTTTCTCCAGAGATTGTCATAAAACTGTTCTTTTTTCCTCTCCTTTGAAACACCAAGTCTTCCTGAAACACTGCATGGTAAACATTTCCTGGTGAGAACAACATAATTGTAGAATATTTTACTAAAAATTGTTGTTAATAAGCTCTAGGGCTCAGAAGTTGGTATCTATTTTATTCAGTGATATGCATGAGGACATATCAATAATTAACATGAGCTATTGTCATGGCCCAGTAAATCATCTTCCTGTCTCCAGTTTTGTTATAATTGGAATATCTTCACATAAGCTTTTACTTTTTAAAATTTATTTTATTTTAGAGTATGTGTATGTTGAGTAGGGCAGGGGTTGGCTCTGTGTAAATGAGTGTCACTGCCTGTAACAGGCAGAGGAATAATTGACCATAAGACATGAGTTATAGGCAGCTGTGAGTAACTCAGTTTGGAGAGTGGATTCAAACTCTGGTCCTCTGCAAGAGAAATGTCCTATTCACCACTGAGCCATTTTTCAAGGCCACATGTCAGCATTCTTAATGTTCCCTGGGGTTTATAAAGCATAAAGCCAATCTAAGTCACAATATAGGAATGTTGCACACACAATTATTTATATTACTCATCATTGACAAAGTAAGTGATTACCTTTGAAGACAAAGCCAAGAAGTAAAGCCAACAGAAATAAATCATTCTATCAACAAGTAAATACAATACAGAATATGGTAGAAGATATTTGTTACATCCACAGAGTTACAACTTGTAATGTCTATAGATGTTGTATGGCAAACAGACTCTGCCAAGGCTTTGGACTTGAGAACCTAGCTGTTCCACTGAATGTAACGAAAATCCTGTAAAATGTTCAAAGGCTGCCATGTTCCAGAAAATTCTATGCCTAGGTACATAGAACACTCAGAAGGTACACAAAACTTGAAAATTCTTCACCTTTCAACCACAAAAGCCACATGGTCATGTCTATAACCAAAAAATACTCTCTGGAATGAATGAATGTTTTAATTTGCATCTTTGATGCTGAGATAAGACATTCACAAAATCAACTGGGGGCATGAAAATGCTTATTTCTGTGTATGGGTTACAGTTCTTCATTAAGCAAAGGCAAGGTAGGAGATCAAGGATGGAAATTAGAGGCAGGAACTGAAACAGAGATAAAAAGGAATTATGCTTACTGTACTGCTTTCTATTGATTTTCATCTTCCTTTCATATACAGCACAGGTGACCAGGGTGTCACTGATCACACTGGGAGAGGATCTCCTATATTAGTTATTAATAAAAAATGTCACTTATCCAAATCTAATGAAGGCAATTCCTCAATGAAAGTTTACTTTTCCCAGATGTCACCTGTATGTGCTGTGTCACAAAACCAAACCATATAAAATCCCTATCTGAGTCTTGAATACACAGATTTGGAGACTAAGCCAAGAAGATAGGAGTGATATGCCTTCAGAGATCACCCTAAATCCCTAAATCCTGGTCCAATGATCTTTTTGTTTTGAATTTGTTTCCTTAACTAGAAAGTTTTGCATAGCAACACTGATACTTTACTACTGATAAACATATTGTTGATATGAATCAACTTTGGGAGAAAGAAAAGCAAGGAGAAAAGCTGAAACATCATTTTCATAGATATTGTAATGACAATAGAAATCAAGGGAGTTGTTCAAAGCTTAGAAATTTTATTTGTTCTCAGTATTGTTTCCTGGCACCTGCCCAGATATGTAACTGTGAGCCTCCATAGCCATCAGTGTACTATGCTGTGCATTCTATGTAGACAAAGAGGCTATCTGAGTCATATTTCTTCTCATGTCTATAATGTTCATTAAAGTAAAGATAATGAACTAAGTTTGTACATTTATCATATTTGTAGTTACTAATTGCAGTCTTTCTTTTTTACACATTTGCATGGGTTCGTCTTCTGTCTGTTTCCTCTCCTGTTCTGCAGCATGAAGTCCACAGAGCTCTGTGTTCTTTGAATTTTCCTATACACACTTAACTCCACACAATTTTCTAATATTTACTAACGGTTATTATATTTTCTTTTGAAAAAAACGACATCATCTTGGGTATGTTGGGAGTTAAGGAGAATCTGGGAGGAATTGGGAGAATGGAAGAGTATGAGTAAAATATACTCATATATACTCATGTATAGTCATGTATACTTTTTGTTAATGATAATAGAAAAGAATTACATATAAAAATAAGAAAAGTATAAACTCTCCACATTTCACCTAGTAGTGTCAGATGAAGATCGAACAACAAGAAGGTAAAATCATTGGCGAGTAAATCATTTGCACAACTATATCCACATACTTTATCATTCAAAGAGAACATCATGCTTGATATCACGTGATCCACAGTGACTTACTTACTTTTACTTCCTTCACTTTTCAACAATTAGATATTTTGAAAATCACCAGAAGTACAATTTATGACACCAGAATCAGTGTCCTAAGAACTCACCTAAGATGAACAGTATCATCAGCATTCCTACATAATAAACTGTAAACCTGATTCTTTTTTACTGTGGGTAATCTCTATAGTTACCTGCTATATCAAGCAGAAGGTTTCAGAACTTGATATGGAGTCAAGGGACCTGTCACTTTCGTGTCCACTCATTTTTTCTGTATACTTCGGTGGCTGCTAATGGCTATGTGAACTGCTCTTCAATGATCAAATGGCAAGAGTTTTCCATTATTTCAGCATTAAATTATGCCTGAGTCTTTTCTGGGTTAGTAGAATCCAAACTCAAGGAGTCTATTTCTCCACTTGCTTTGTTCTGCTTCCATAATGTACTTCACACTAAAGTTTATTTAAAATATTACTTAGAGCATTGATAAGAAAGGTAAAAGAATGATGTTTGAAGATGGTAAGCAAGACTACGTTTTTTTTTTCTTTTTAAATCAGTGGATAAACTAATATGCAGCAAAGTTGATAAGAAATGAAACTATTTCTTTGGAAATTTATTCTGAACTAGTTTAAAAATAATATCTCATAACGTTTGCTGAGCTGCCTCTGTCCTTCTTTGGAGGGTAACTATCTTTCATTTTTGATTTAATTGTTCAGAACAGAGCAGTGTGATAAAAAGTTTTTTATGGAAATTTCTCAGAGCAATGCAATCAATCATATTTCCAACTCATGTGCTGCCTTGAGCCCCTGAGCCTCAAAGACTTTTTTTTTTGAGAAGCTTACTTGTTAAATTAGCACTGATCAAAGGCTAAAACATTTATCATGCTTATTAGTGAATAAACCTAGCAGCAGGTATCCCAAGTGAGGGAACAAATCCTCATTTCCTGCAAGAATGAATTGGAAATTATCCAAACTGCTTGCAAACATTTTTCAGGAGTGACGAATTGTCAAAAATAAAGCAGCTGCTAGATGTGGCAGCAAGCAGGGTTAGCAAGAGGAGAAAAAGAGCATCTTGCGCAGGTATCTTCAAACTAGCCCTTAGGGATATTCTGCAGCCTGATTCACCCTAATTGCCTTTGAAATCCTGCGTCAGCCAGCCTTACCAATGAGCTCACAAATAGGACCCCAAATAAGACAGTTCAAAAATCATAAATTTCTCACCTTTGCTCTTTCTACTCCTTGCTGTTATTGTTGAGAGAATACCAACTGACAAATACCAAAATTGATGGAGTTTTGTTTCTGTTTACTGCAAAATGACGTCCTGTGCTCATTGTACAGGACTGATGATATCTTCATTAGCATAAGGCAAGCAATTGGCCGATATAGCGGTGAAGAGACATATGTGCCCAAAATCCTTTCTCCAGTGTTAAACTTTCATAATAAAAATTAAGAACAATGAAATTTTGGCAAGCTTTCGTTTTATATTATATTGCAAATAGGTTTGAGAAATTTAAACTATACCGAGGCAATTATGAATATATGAAAAATCAAACTAAGCATTTAATTTAATTTAATTTTAATTTAATCATGGAAGCACAGTATCCAAGCACAAATGTTTTGAAATATCATGTACATAGAGGGCAGGCTCCTTCCCTCTGCTCACAGTGTTGCTAGTATTTCCTTTTGAGTCCAAGAGTGTGACAAATTCTTATGCTTTTAAAAATCATCCTGGTCAAGAGATATTCCTTTCTTTGAAACCACATCAAATCACAATTGAAAAAGGTGCAAGTAGAGGGGTCAAGGACACCAAAGAACAGGACCAACAGAATCAATTATCAAAAGATGAAAGGGGCTCACAGAGACTGAATCAACAATCATGGAGCCTGTATGGATCTGACCTAGGTCTTCTGCATATATGTTATTGTTATGTAGTTTTGTGTACATGTGTCCTAACAGTAGGAGATGGGGCTGTCTCTGATGCTTTTGCCTGTGTTTGGGAACCATTTCTTCCTATTAGGTCCCCTCATCCAGGCTTGATATGAGGTTATGTGCTTAGTCTACCTGTAACTTATACCATTTTCAGTTGCTGTCCCTGAGAGACCTAGTCTTTTCTGAAGGCAAAGGGATTTGTGTAAGAGGAAAGAAAGAGGCAGGTACTGAGAGGAGAAGTGGGAGGGGAAAATGTGGTATGAACTTGGTATATAATAGAAGAATAAATTAAAGCTAGTAAGGAAACAAGCAAAACAAAAACCAAAACAAACAAGAACAAACAAAACATAAAAAAGGAAAGAAAAGAGACAAGAAATTGCCTACAATATGCTTCTGGTATATATTTCTGAAAAAGATTTGATCCACTAACAATATTTAGAGTCAGATGTGTATGATATCTTTGAGTGATATAAAAATTAATGGTTGATGATGTGCTGGTGTAGGAAGAAGAACATATAGAAAACTAAGTATGATTAGGAAATACTTATAACAGCTTCATTGAAGTTAAAATGAGAAAACCCTTTATTGGCCCTCCCTACATTTACCCTCAATGAAAGTGTGTACATATCATTAGATCGATGGTAAGCATTTCAATTCATAAAAGCACATGCTCTAGGCTCTTTTCTGTAAAACAATAAGAAACTTGTGCTAATCTAGGAGCATCTGGCCTTCCTTAGGTGTGGTTTTCATACACCATAGGCCTCTGTTTGACTATATACTAGCATTCATACTACTCACACTAGTTAGAAGATTAAATCTATCCAACTTGTCTTGTGATTCAGAAAATTCCTTTTCTCTTATTCAAATCAGGACTGATGCTTCATATCTTATGAAATTATCCATACCTATATTGCTGGTTTTCTTGAGAACTCATAAATTGCTTACTCTCCCTATGAGCCTTGGGTTAGTATCATGATGATGGCTTATTATATGGCACATTAGTGCTCATTCTACAGGCAAACACAACAAATCCTCATGAGAGGCTGTTGACCATGCAAGCCTGCTGGAGGACAGCCCCAGCTTGGTGGGAGGAGAAGGGAAGTCTTCTTTCTTCTTCTTTGTAGGTTCTTCTTGAGGCAGCCGAGGGGGATGAAAATGGAAGAGCATTGGCAGGGGTAAGCCTTGGTCTTAAGAGATTTGGGGTAAGGCCTTGGGCTTTATGAGATTTGTGGTAAGACTTTGGTCTTATGAGATATTTATGGTTGCTGTTTAATAAAATCTTACTTATCTACATTATTAAAGTTTACTTACAATACCACTGTAGCCGACTTGCCCTCTGGTATCCTCTGAAGCCAGAAACTGTAGTTTCTAGCACCAGGACCTCAGTCCCAAAACAGCAGAGGATTTGGCAAATAAACTTTGTACTCTGTCAGCAAGAACTGCTGGGCCCTGACTTATGCCTGATAGTCTGAGGTCGCAAGAAGAAAAAGACACTTAGAGATGAGGTTATAGCATTTATCACTAAGTTGTTAAGAGTTTCCTATGAAAGCTCTCTAAGGGGAGAAGCAGAAAGGTCCTAAGTGGGGAAAAAGGAAAACTTCTATTCTATCTGGGAAAAGGGAAAAACTCTATTCTATCTCAATTCTGTCTTCTATTCTAACTCTTTTATTCTAACTCTATTCTATATCTAACTCTATTCTATATCTTACCAAATCTCTTCTCTTTGTCCTCAGTACTTATACATCTTACAGAGTACATGGTCACATGTTAAGAAGTTCATCACAAGTTCACACCAAAATTCAAATCATAAATTGAAATAAAAGTTTACAACAGAAAATGTTTACATGCATATCCATTAGGAGTAATTATCTGGCTAAACATCCATCACCTGTCTAGCTCCACAGGTTCACTGAAGGTTTAAAACTATGACTAAGAAATTAGTGGAGTTTTGTATAGATAAATCCAGGCATATTTTATCTTTTGTCCTAGCACCTATAATAAATTGTGAGTTCCCTTTTAGTGACCTTTGGTTAATTGTTTTGCAACCTCTTGGAATGTATTCTAAGCAGGAGAAAGTCTGGTTAATATCTAAGGGAAATTAACTGATGACACTTGGGAGACTGGCAGAGTTCTCATTGCAGTTTTGACTATCAGAAAGGGACCTAATAGCAGTTTCACTATAAAAGAGCTTAATAGTCATTGATATAATTTTAGGAATTCTTATAGGATCATCATTAAGACTTAAGAAGTCATTTATTTTTCTATATAGCATCTTTACAAGACAGTACATCTTCGTGGATCTGCAGAGATCTGCTCCAAAGGGGTGTACTATTGCTTAGTGATTGTTACATATGTTAGTAATAATAATAATAATAATAGGAAAAGCATATTAATAGTCGGAATCTTTCCTAAAATAAGTACCTCACAGCTTTGCTCGATAAAGACACAATTGTCGCAGATTATATAATAATCCAAGGCAAGCATTTCAGGATTATCACCTGCTAATTATTAGCTTGTCCCATTATGGCTCCTGACACAAGCCATCATCTCTTGGTATCTCTTCTTTGCATCTACACACCTCCTGTCTACTCCAGGCATCTTGCTTTATTTGTTGCATGTAAATGTCCTCTCTCAAGAACAATGTTGTTACTTCTTGTATAAAATTCTATTGAGAAACACCAGGACATTTTTCTTCCTGGTGTTGAATTGTCCCCAGATCACTCTTACCTTATATGATCAAGGTTACTTTCTTTCCATTTTCAAAACTGTATATATTTAGATTTTGTTTGTTTTAACTTTTTGAGATAGGTGTTATATAATCTAGGTTAACCTTGAATTCACTGTGTGAGACTGGTGTTGAGTCCTTGTTCCTCCAGCTTGTATGTCTCAAGGATTATAGGCAGATGATGAAAAGTTTCAGGTATATGGCTCTAGATAAACATAAAGGTCAGTTGTCTCTTTGTTTAAGGGATTTATATGAGTTCAGGCTTAAGTTGTAGAATAGAAACAAACCTCTTCTGACAGATTTCAGAAGGATGGAGGTTCTGGGCCATGCAGTTCATGAGTAGTTCATACTCTGTGTCTGTAGACAGAATGCCTCTTACTTCTGTGTAGCAGAAGAAGGGACAGAGATCTTTAATCACAATGTAGATAAATTTATGTGTTCTCATTGGTATGGAGGAAGTTGGGAAAAGAGTTTACTTAATTAATGTGTATCTATCATAAGGATTATGCCACTGGAAGTCCCTGATAACTTGGAGTTGGTTACTATGGGGCCTTTATGGAGAATTAACCCTGGGCTGGAGTGAAACTTAGCTGCAGATATTGTTTTGTTTGATCTGAGCAGCATTTGGTTTGGGTTCTAACATGTGCTGCAAAATCTAGATTCTAGATTCCTTTATACTTATTACTGTTACTTCTGTAACTTGACTTGTTAAACAGGTAACTAATCATATTCTGTTCTATTTCTCTAATTTCATTACAGGACAATATATTTGCCACCCATCCCCACCCTCTTCAGACTTCTATATTCTTTAGTTCAAACTGCTTACCCAATGTGTAGCTTGTCCTTTTGTGGCAGCAGGTCAAAGCTTCTTCTGTTCTAAAACCACTATATGCTTCAAAATGAGTATATTTGATTTATGGAAATATTTTTAAGTTCTTATGAAAGATTTTATTCACTATAATTCTAATGAAATTTGTCTAAAACTTTATCTTCTTGCCTCCCATTTCTCAATCAGTACAAATCAGAATGGAGAGGTTGTACTAATACATCACCTCACCCCAGATGTTACCCACTTCAGAGATTTGTGTAAGACTCCAAAGTTCTAAAGACAACAAAATTAGAAAGATCTACATTCTGTGCAGTCTAATTATATCCCTATCATTCATATACATTGTATGTAAGCATTTTCTTATTCTCATGAATGATGATGGCAATAAATGTATGTGTGACATTTGAAACATTAAAACCATTGATTTTCCTACTCAAAATGTGATAATGTAAAAGAAAATATGTCCCTATTTGACTTCGGCACACTTAGCTTTTCAGTTTTTTTTTTTTTTGACTACGAAATATGATTCTATATTGTAACATTCTGTATATAGCTTTATTTGAGTGGCAGTTACTTTGATTCAGAATAGTTCAGATGTCAAACATCAAGGCAGTATTGTGTTAACACAGATCAGACATGTTCCTTGAAGTCAGGATATAAAACAGTATTAAAATCATTGTCTCCCTACCACCACCAAAAGTTGAGTGATCACCCCTGTGTGCTCCTGTTGTACTTAATATTAATACCTAGAGGGAAATTCTTATGCAGCATTATAAGTATCTTTATGGCAGTTGTATGAAATGTCTTTTTTGAATTAGAACTCTGTTGTGATGACGTGAACTTAAAAAAGCTCTTCAGTATATGCTATTTAATTTCTTTACCATATACTTAGAGATAGTGCTGACTTCTGTTAGTGTTTCTTTACCCAAGATTTTGAGCACTGAAGATTTTGATGGCTCAACAAAAACCAGTGTTCTGTTGTCATGGCTCACAAGCAGGGAAGCTGTTAGTTATGTTCAGGATGTAGAAATCTAGAAGAAGTAAGATGCTGCAAATAAGAGGAGTGAATGTTCAGCATCTGGCCGTGTCCAAATCCCAGGTTTCCTATGAGTTAGACATGTGTTCACTAGTGTCTTGGCTTCTTTGGCTAGAAAATAAACCTGATGTCAATGTGAAATAATTATATGTGTTATGGACGTTGAATTTTGTCTGTATACAGTAAAAGAAAAATAAAGATTATTCTAGCTCATTTATATATATATTTTATTTCTATTCAATTGGAATAATATATTGGCTTTCTGGAAAATGTGAACAATTAAAAGAAAATGCAAAGACTTACAAAGAGACAGCATTGAGAAATACAAAAGAAAGCATTCTTGGGCTGACAGCTATACAATGTCTAATCTATAGTTTACAGAATGTATCTAATTTTATAATTTTTTTCTCAAATCGCAATTAATTCACACAGGGGTTATAAACACAGAAAGGCAGGATGTGGGGAAGGGAATGACACTGGAGTGTGGGTGTTCAGGGGGAATACAGATATCTTCAGAACCGAGTATCGGCTGGGTGAAGGTTCAGGGGACATGCCACTATGACTCTGCCTATGATTCGCTTGTCCTTATCTAAGTTGATATTGTCTGCCAAGGCTACCTATTTACAAGGTCTATGACTACTCAGGCTTATATATTTCCACAAAAGCTGCCTGTTCACATTAGCTTATAGCCATCTGTTTCGATGTTTTTCCACTGAAACCCAAGACTTGGTGTTAGTATACATGTATGACAGGCCTATTGCTGATTTTAGGCCTATGGCTGATTTTAGGCCTACAGTGTATAAGCAGGACTGCCCCTGACATCTCCTCCCTTCTCTAAGTATAGAAGGGCTGTGGCAATTCTAAACTTGCAAAGGCGGGGATAGAGGCCTGACCTCCAGTATTTGAAGGGGACCTTGTAATGGTTCCAGTCCCCCTGTCGTTGTCCAGTGAGGCATGAGGGCCATACCCATCCTGATGTCTTTTTCCTGGAGAGGGGATACTTTTGACATCAACCCCTATGCAGTCAGGCTTGTCCCTCAGGGAACCCAGATAGATATTTTTATCTTTTATTTATATTCCCTTGCAGTGCTTAGCTTCGCAGCCTAAACAAGAATTCAGAGCACCTGTCAGAGGGGGTTCTGGGTGGCCCCTCTCTGCCTGGTCTAGAGGTGGAAGTACCCTCTTTTAGGTTGGGTGGAGATGAGTTTTGGGAACATCCTGTATAAAGTAACAACCTCATCTTGAGTCTCGTGGTCCTCCATAGTTAACTTATGATAATGTATCTGAGTAGGTTTTGCTACCAAATTATTTATCTGTTGTATCACAGAGTTAGTCTGCCTATTTGAGGGCCAGAGACCAGAAGAAAAAAGCAAAAAGCACCCAAATAATGGTCCCAAGATGGAAGGAAATAGGTTTGACAACCTTGGAGAGGCTGCAAACCAATTCTTGTACCAGCATTCATCTGTCTCTTTCTTTCTCTGATTTTTCTTAGGGCCTTCACTACCTATTTCATGCTCTCTTTAACCCTCCTTGTCTTGTCTATGTAAAGGCAACCTTCTTCTTTGAGGGTTGTACCCAGTCAAGAGCTGTATACAGCCTTTTCTATTGTACTAGAGTAAATCAAGTCCAATAAGGGTCTTTGAGATTTTAGGAGGTCTCTTCAGACGGCGAAACAAGGGATTTCTTCAGATTAGTGATATCAATCTCTAGCTGTTTGATGTTCTTGTCAGTGGCCCTTCAAAGGTCTGAGTAGTATAAGTTCGGAGGCCAGCATCTGGATTAGAACTTCTAACTGCAGACATCACGGGTGATTCATTTTTACCTGGAAAGGAAAAAGAAGGGGATTCTCAGGGAGATTTCTCTTCCATGGATGTAATTTGTTATTCATCATATTTATGGTTGGGCCTGGCTTTGTGGGTGTATCTATTTTTTTCATTAATCTTTTTGGAAGCCAGTTAGCTGTGCCTTCTGTGGTATCGGACAGGCATATCAGTCCTCGGCCCCATAAGGGAACTGGGTCTGGGCCATTCCCTTTAAGGGTAAAAGGGTCCTTCCTCATATCTGTGGCAAAGCTTTGTTGGTCTTGGTGGTGCCAGAGGCAGTCAGCAGCAGATTTGCCATAGCTCATATATTTTTAAATAAAGAAATTTATTGAAAATAATATTGTGGGCAAAAGGATTTATACATATTCAATTTACCATTTTTGCATATTAATATTTATGCATCTATATGCTATTTTTAAAAGCATAATAAAACTATCTTTCCTACACTAATCGAATAATATTTCTATTAAAATAGTGTATATTCAACATGTAATAAATGCATAAATTTATAAGTGTGAATCAACAGTGTATGTGAAATGCAGTTGTGATGGTTTGTATATGCTTGGCCCAGGGAGTGGCACTATTAGAAGGTGTGGTGTTGTTGGAGAAGGTGTGTCACTGTGGGTATGAGCTTTAAGACCCTCATCCTAGCTACCTAAAAGCCAGTATTCTGCTAGCAGCCTTCAGGTGAAGATGTAGTACTCTCAGCTCTGCCTCCACCGTGCCTACCTGGATGCTGCCATGAACTGCTGAACCTGTAAGCCAGCCCCAGTTAAATGTTGTCCTTATAAGAGAGGCCTTGGTCATGGTGTCTGTTCACAGGAGGAAAAATCCTAACTAAAACAGCTGTCAGAATATGAAAGTATGCCTGAGACCAAGTCTTCTCTCCGATGCTCTAATATGATGCAGTTTAGTGGATAAAATAAAAATGATATGTTGCAGTGGCTGAAGAGAAAGAGGAGGGAGAAGGGACATTTGACAAGACCGTAACACTGAGACTGGGGGTGGGGGCAATTAAGGCTGTAAAGCAGGTAACATGACATCTCTGAAATCAGATCAGACTTGCTAGATAAGGGAGTGTATTTACAAATAAGCCTGTTGTTATTGGGGAGATAAGTTTGAATATGGATTCCATTACTTGTCAACCTCCTGCACTGTTTCATGTTCCTACCTTCAAAGTCTACTTTGATGTGATTCTTCCTTTAATTCCAAATTCTACCATTCTTCCTTCTCTTCCACATAGTGCTGGCTATGTCCACTCTACTGTTTTCTCCCTTCATTCTGAATTTCTAGTTTCCTGACCTCCATGCATACTCCAGGTTCAGCATACAGTACAAAAGATTTAAAACTAAGATTCATATATGAGAGAACTTAAAAGATTTGTCTTTCTATTTTGTCTTAGGGTTTCCATTGCTGTTAAGAGACACCATGACTAAGGCAACTCATATAAAGTACAACTTTTAATTGGGGCTGGCTTACAAGGTCAGAGGTTCAGCCCATTATCCTCCAGGTGGGAACAAGGCAGTATTCAGGAAGGCATGGCAGTAAAGGAGCTGATAGTTCTACATTTTGATCTGAAGGACTTTAGGAAAAGAATGTCTTCCAGGCAGCTAGGGGGAGTGTCTAAAAACCCACAACCATCATGACACACTTCCTCAAACAATGCCACAACTACTCCAACAAGACCACACATCCTAATATGTCTTTGCATATTCAAACCATCACACATTAATATGATTATTCTAAAATTCAATCCATTTACTTGCAAATTTAATGTTTCTTTACAACTAAGTAAAATTAAATAATATATATGTAGAATATTTTCTTTTCTCATTCATTAGTTGATTGATATCTTGGTTGATCACATTTCCCAGATATTGTGAATTAAGGTGCAATGAGCATGGATATGCATTTATTTCTGTTGAAGAATATAGCATCTTTCTTGTTAGTTTCTACAGTCAATCTTACATAGACCTAGAGACACAAGAGAAGAGTAGCTTCTATTGAAGAACTGCCTCCATCAGATTGGACTGTGGGCATGCCTGTCTAACACTGTCTTGATTGCTAATTGATTTTGGAGACCCAAGCTACTATAGGAGGCATCATCAATAGGCAGGTGGGCCTGTGATATACAAGAAAGATAGCTAAACATGAGGCAGAGAAGAAGCCAGTAAGCAACAGTTCCCAATGGTTCTTATTTATTTCTCCCTTCTAGATACATTCCTATCTTCATGCTATGATTCAGTCCATAATTTAATGATGTGCTGTTAACTAGAACTGTAAACCTATAAGTCCTTTCTTGGTCAAGTTGCTTCTCTTGGTCAGAGTGTTCTCACACAGCAACAGAAAGCAAATTAGGAAAATATCTACGAATGAAATACCTGAGAAACACACACACACACACACACACACACACACACACACACACACACATATATATATATATATATATATATATATATATATATATATTCAGCAGCAAGCCACTGAGAAGACAGTTATAATTTTCTCTCATTTCTTTCCATATATATATACATATTAATAATTGTATATTTAATACTACTTAAGTATTAAGAGGCTACTTAAAAGCAGCACAAAGTGAACCAAGAAGCAGAGAAGTTCAGTCAGTACAATTCAGTTGAGTTCAGCAAGGAAAAAAAAAATATATATATATATATATAGAGAGAGCTTTACATTCCATTCAACAAGGTATAAGGGTTTCCTACATCTATACCATCATTTTCTGTGGAGGAATTTAATCCATTAATATGCCTTGTTATGGCAAGAGATCACATCAAAAGGTCTTCTAGGTCTATGTGATTCAGCTGGAATGACACACCTTTCATCCTTTTGACTAGAATACAGACATACCCTTAGTCCACACATTTAATTCCTAACAATTAAGATAAAGTTAGTTTGTAGAATGAAGTAGCCATGTTTAAAAGTGACATCTAAGTTAGGGGCATACAAAGTGATGAGTCTGAATAAGATTTGACAGAAGGAATCAGAGATAGACTATTGCCAACTCTCTTGAGAACAGACTTGAAAGAGAGTACTTAAGAGTAGCACAGGTTGAATCAAGAAAGCAGCACAGTCCAGTGAGTGCAGTTCAGTTGAGCTCAGGCAATGCAATAGATTTCAGTTGAGCTCAGTTTAGTTCAGTGCAGTCCAGCTGAGTGCAGTTGAGTGTGAACTTCTGTTACGTTCTGTTAGGTTTATGCAGTCACTGAAGTCTGTGCAGTTTAGTTTGTGGACTTCAAAGGCAGTTTCTCCATGCAGAACAATTCAGTAAGAAGCCAAGAGAAGACAATTTGAATCAGTCAGTTTGCAGAAGAGTTTTGAGCCAGAACAGCCAGAATTGAACCAGCCAGCAAGAATTCAGATCTACTATAAAAGGTTGTTTCTGAGGCAGAGAGCAAGTTAGTAAGCAGCATTCTGCCATGGTTCTTTTTAATTTCTCCCCTCCAAATTCCTTCCTGTGCTCCTGCCATGATTCCTTCCATGATATGCTGATGTGATCTAGCTGAAATGACACTTTGCATCTATGACTGGAATAGGATCAGTTTATACAGCAGCAAGCCACTGAGAAGACAGTTATAATTTTCTGTCATTTTTATTCCTGATCTTGGCTATTCTTATATGTGAAGTACAGTGAAACAACCGAACTAGATCACTCTATGGATAAAAAGAACAGTTTATTCAGAAACAATATACTGGGCAATCTCAGAGAGTAGAGTACAGAATCTGTCAAGAAAAGCCTTCCAGCTTTGAGGGTTGGTAGTGTGGTTGAAAGTAAATAGTCTAGAGCAGCCTGGAGTTACCAGAAGGACTTTGATACGTTTAGAGCTGTTTGGGTTAATTAGAAATTAGATGCCCTTATTGGAGGTAGTTGACTGTAGTGGTACAGAAATGGATATGGAAGTAGTGTCTTTACTGGTAAACAGAAACACCCTTTATGAGATTCTTGATGAATGCCCAGCTTAGGCTTATGTTTACCTAGCAAGCAAACCTACTTTCCCTGTCACATGCCTGTCTGAGTGAGGCTAACATCACCATTTAAGAGATTATCAGCAGTAAAACTATATTTTGATGAGGTGGATTTATACAGTAGTTTTAATCTAAATTTGCCTGATTGCTAAGGATGCTAAACACTTTAAAAGTATTCACTAATCATTGTGTTTCTTGTTTTGAGAATCAGTTCCACACTTCATTTTTATCAAAAAATTTAAAATATAATTGTATTATTTCTTCCTTCCCTTATTTTCTTCCAACTCATCCTATTTCCCCCCACTTCTTACGTTAGTTTTCATAATGTTGCTGTTTTGAGTTCCATGTATAGTCTAGAACTTAATCCTTTGTCAGGTGTATAGTTGAGAAAGGTTTTTACTATAGACAGCTTATTTAATAAATTAACAGTTTTATTTGTTATATAAAACTTCATTTAATTTCACAACGTCCCATTTATTTATTGGCTGTTGCTTTTACTTCCTATACCATGAGTATCTTACTCAGAAAGTTCATGCTTGTTCCTGTAAGTATGAAGTATATTCTCCTACTTTATCCTTTAGCAAGTTTAAAATATCCACTCTTATGTTGGTACCCTGGATCTATTTAGAGTTCTGCTTTGTGCTGAGTGAGAGGCAGGGATTTAGTTTCACTTTCTCTGTGTGGTGGAATCCAGTTTTCTTAGTTTCATTTGCTGAAGATTTTGTCGTTGCTCCAATATGTATTTTTGATCTTGTTAAAACTTAGGTAGCTATATTTGTTGAGATTAATATCTGCATCTTCTATTATGTTCCACTGATATGTAGGTCTTATTTACTATAATATTTTTAAGATTCTATCTCTGTTGTAGATTTGAATTTGGGGTAGTGTCTCTCATAATATTGTTTTCTATCTTGATTGATTTGGCTGTTCTTGGTTTTGTGTTGTTGTTGTTCTACCAGACATACATATCTTAAAGGAAGAAGGAAAGAAACATCCATGAATAAAAATAGAAATGTTCAGACAAATAGACTATTTGAGAAGAAGACAATGATTATGCATGGACATGTGCTGAGGCATAGAAGTGAGTTCTAGGAATGGTAAAGGTGTTAGACTGAGGTGTATAGCCCAACTTTTGATGCTGGATGTGGGTAAGCCTTCTACAATTTCTAAGATTTAAGAGGCTAAGAATGAAGGATCCTATTTTCAGTCTACCCTGGAATACTAGTAAAACCCTGTTTCAACAACATCAATCACAAACCACAGTGGAGTTTTAGTGGTGTATTAAAACTAGAAAAGCTGGCCTTGAGGTTCTGGACATGCACACACACATGCACACACACACGTCTTTAAGTTAGACATGAGCCTAATTTGTACATTAGAGCCTCTGAGATTCATTGAGGGGCTGGAGAGAGGGATATGATTCCAATGTTTTGAAATACCTATCTTATGAACTTGTTAGAATAGCAGTATGATGAATCAAATGGTGTCAAGAATGTTGTGAATGTTCCAGAACTCTTTTGTCTCAGCTTCTTTCTATTGCTCACACCTCCACTTTGACCACTTTTAAGCCAAAACATTGCTTTATACAGCAGTATTAATTTCTCTGAGTAGAATATCACTAAACACTTACATCTGTGTTGATGTAAACCTTGTAATCTACTGATTTTCTTACTCTGTGGACTATGTTCTAATCACAATGATGTCAATACTTCTCTAAAATTATTTAACAAGTGGGTTGGTGAAAAGATAGAGAATCCAAAATGGAGCTGCTTAGTAAAGTCTTTGCTCCAATGTGATTGACACTGTTTTGCCCCAGTTCTGACACTTAAAGCAGACTCAGATGCCCATCTTTAAATCTTGTCTTCCTAAGTGGATCTAATGTGTCTTACTCCATCAAGCTATCGCTCCAGGCTTGCTGGAAGATTCTCAATAATCTTTTCTCTTCTAGAAGAGGAACCCCATTCAATTCTTCCTGGGTAAATGCAGGACAGACAGACTTGTTTGAGTCTGCTTGTTTAGTGCATACTTCTGTGCTGTGTAATCAACTACAAATGCAACTAGATTTGCTTCTCTTCATTCACGCAGAACAGAATGATGTAGAAAAGCGCTATAAAAGTTATATATTGAATGTTCAAATATATTAATCTGCTGAGCTCTCCTTTCTACCTTTTCACACATATTTAGAATTATTTTGAACTTATATCCCTGGCTACTAAATAAGAATATTGTATGTGGCATTAGTGATGAAGACATTAAAGACATTTTTTTTTCCAAATCTTCTATGATTGATGCATTTATATGGTAACACTGGTGAAATAGGGTAGATTCATTCTAACTCATTTAAATAGAGTAACTTGAACAAATCAGGTAACTATATGTGAGTATTCAGTACTAAAAAGATAGCTTAGAGTATTTGGATGCTCAGTAATATTTCAGTGAACTACTTCTTCAGACAGAAATTATTATAATTATTATTTATTTCATAATGTTCTAATTTAAAATGGACATTGACTTTTTATTATTTATTTATTTGTTTGTTTATTTATTTACCAACTTCAAATCAGAGATTACCCAGTTGATAAGGGCACTTCCTGCCAATCCTCATGAATTCAGTTTGATCCCTAGAACACACATAATGTTCTCTCACCTTATGACTACATGCATTCTGCTGCACATATATTCCCAGATACACACACACACACACACACACACACACACACACACACACAGAGAGAGAGAGAGAGAGAGAGAGAGAGAGAGAGAGAGAGAGGGAGAGAACAAATAAATATGTAAGTGTAAAATATTACAAACCCTGTTGTTTTCCATATTTAGCCATAGGAGAATGGATGGAAGGGAGTGTGGACAGATTTGATGACAATACATTGTATAAATGTATAAAATTCTCCAATAATAAATACAAATATATTACAAAGCAATGTAAATTTCTTCTTAGTGTATAATGTTAGCCATGGTGCTAAATCAAGTCCTTTAAACAGTTAAGTTAAAAAAAAAGAATTACGGTTTTAGATGAGCCAGAGGCAAGGAATTAATGAAAAACTTACCCTGTTGTAAGACTTAGAAAATTAGAATTTATAAAATGGATGCTGTATTTAGCACTGTTAAATGTATTTTAAATTTATACATTAGAGATTGTTTTAAACTTTACTATGTCCAGTTTAATATAGGTATGAAATAAGGTGCTCAAGAGTATGGAAAAAAGCATATCCTTAAATATTACATCAAATGCTAATGTATTGTGTGTGTGTTAAAGCTTAATTTTAGATACATCAATCATTAAAACTAGAATGGTATACTTTTAAGCAGAGAAACAGGTGTATATAAACCATATAAACTTTACATCGACAGACTAATGAACATATGCTGCATATTGGACAGATTTCCCAGAAAAAATGTTAGAATGACAATCAGAATCTTCCACTTCTCATGGTTAGTATTTGATATTACAAGCATTCATTAACACTGTTCCTAGGAAAGACACCACTTGACAGGGGCAAATGATCTGACACTACAATACATTCAGTTGGGGATGTGTTTGGATTGAAAATAGTCTGATTTTTCTATCGAAATCCTGAAGTCTATAGAACTCTTTCCCCAACACAGTGTTTAGAAGATAGGAAATTTTCACTTTCGATGTGCAAGTGACAAGATCAAGATTAGATTTCAAGGTCATTAGGTCATTTGCATCTATCTTCTCTGCTCCATAAAACCCTTTAAAAAAAAGCTAAAGGAACAAAAAGGGATAAAGGGACATAGGACTTCTTCACTTTCTAACACAACCATCTCAAACACATGTGTGAGCTTTGGGTCCTCAAAAAACTGTTGTGGCAAGAAACTTTCAATGTTTATACATACATATATATATATATATATATATATATATATATATATATATGCCTAAATGTAACTTAACTGCTGTATGTATGGTACATGCACACACTATAATACTATGCAACTGTTTAGTTTACAGCAGATACCTCTCTCTCTCTCTCTTTCCCTCTCTCTCTCTCTCCCTCTCTCTCT
>NW_021604643.1:876603-901658 GCF_004785775.1 Grammomys surdaster | reverse complement strand
CTCTCTCTCTCCCTCTCTCTCTCTCTCTTTCTCTCTCTCTCTCTCTCATTTTGTGTAAAATACAGTCTTTTCTCACCTATGCTGATTATGTTTTCTCCTCCTTAAACTTCTCCAAGTTCATCTTCTCCTCCTCTTCCATCCATCCATCCATGCCCTTTGGTCTCTCATTATTAAAGAACTAGATTCTAAGAGATAATAGTAAAATATAACAAAATAGAATATAATAACATAAGACAAAATGTGTTACTACAGAGTTGGACAAGTCAAACCAACAAATGAAAGAGTTCAAGAGAAGGCACAAGAGTCAGAGAGCCACTTATATGCAGAAATCCTATAAAAGGACTAAACTGGAAGCCACGTATGTGTGGAAGAGCTGGAGAAGATGTGAACAGATCCCACACAAGCTGTTCCACTCTTTAAGTTCATATGATCTTTGCTTTTTTTGATTTAGAAAGTCCTGTTTTTTAGTGTCATGTAATTCTTCTGTCCATTATGCTCTTTCTGCTTCCTCTTCCACAGGGTTATCTGAGCTCCAAGGGGAGGGACTTGATGGAGATATCCCAGTTCTGACTTAGTGTTCCAAGTTCTCTCATTTTCTGCATAATGTCTGGCCATGTGTCTCTTTATTCATCCTCATCTACTGCAGGAGGAAGCGTCATAGAGCCACTTTTTAAGACCTATTACTATGTGTCACAGTCAGACTTTTTATTGTTGTGATGAAACATCAGGACAAAAAGTAAGTTGAATAGGAAAGGGTTTGTTTGGCTTATGCTTCCATATCACAGTTCATCCTCAAAGGAAGTCAGTAAAGAAGTTCTAACAGCACAGGAAACTGGCCCCATGGAGGACACTGATTACTGGCTTGTTCCTCATGGCTTGCTTCATCTTACAGAATACAAGACTCCATCTCCAGGTGTGGCATAACCTACAATAGGCTGGGCCTCCTCCATAGACTACTAATTAAAATAATAACCTTACAGGTTTATATACAGCCTGGTAGTATATAAGCAATTTCTCAAGGGAGATTCTTTATTCTCTCATGACCCAGCTTGGATCAAGTTGATATAAAACTAGCAAGGACCCTATGTACAAAGCACAGTGAGAAATAATGAGTATAAAATCTGTACAGAGCTCACCAAAGTGAGAGAATTCCTCTTCTATCACCACTGTAAGGGGTAGGTGTTCAGTTTCAGATATATATTGTAGCATCCTTTTAACTTTAAGATTACAGTGATCTTATTTCACCAGTGGACACTTAATTACAGTCAAAGGTCCACAAATAACATGAAGTTTAGTAAAGATGATTATATTTTGTTTATGGGGACCCAACCCTTGCTTAAGTATCTTGCATAAGATTCTCTGACTGCTGGAGAATCAGTTAATATTTGTAGGTTTAAGATTATTTTTGAGGCTCTGCCAGAGTCACACTGATACATGATGCTTGCAGCCAGCTGTCGGACTCAGCACAGGGACACCAATGGAAGAGTTAGGGGCAGGACTAAAGGAACTGAAGTAGTTTGCAACCCCATAGGAATAACAGCAATATCGACCAACAAAACCCCACCCCCACAGAGCTCTCAGGAACTAAATTACCAAACTAAGAGTACACATGGAGGGACTCATGGCTCTAGCCACATATTTAGCAGAGCATGGGCTTTATCTGGCATCAATGGGAAGCGAGGCCCTTGGTACTGTGAAGGTTTGATGCCCCAGAGTAGGGGAATGCTAGGGTTGTGAGGTGGATGTGGGTGGGTAGGTGGGGGAGCACCATCATACAACCAGGGGGAGGGATTAGAATAGGGGGTTTTCAGAGGGGAAACATAGGAAGGGGGATAACATTTGAAATGTAAATAAATAAAATAACCAATAAAAAATTTTTAAAAAGAAAGTAGAAAAAAAGAAGATTTTGAAAATTTCAGAATTTTGCTAGTTTTCAATAGAAAAAAAAACTATACAAATGGTATAATGAAAATTGCCCAAATCTTGCTCTCAAATTCACCAAGTTGGAAAGTTGTAATGTCACTGGATTTAGCTAAAACAAACAATTCCAAATTTAATTATGTCCAAAAGAAGCTTTGACTGGAGATAAATGACGTCTGTAAGTCACACATAAAAAATAAAAATCAGACATAAAGCTCGACAGGGAATAAAGAATGAAATGTAAAAGAAAGACTGCATAAAGAGTTACATAGCCAAGAGGACACTGGTGGGGGAGAGAGCAAGAATCATAAGGGTAAGTGTAACCTAGAGGCCTATGTTCATGTCTGTCAGTTACTGTACATCAGGAGTACTGATGAAACAACACGGTAGAGGCGTCTTTCTTGTTAAAGCTGTCCCTTTGCAGTTCCTGGGGGTTTATTCACTATTTCCTTGGGGGCTTATTAACAGAATTTTAAAAGCACTTGGTATATTGTCCAGCTAACTCAACATCATTACCTTTCACTGCATCGATGGAAGATGACCAAGACTGATGAGACTGCACATGGAATACATCATGTATCTGAAGGACTTGAGTAGAGTGAGGCTGGCACTTCGGTACATAGGCTTCCATGATTCTTCATTGAGCCTGCCAAACGTCTTTCAATATTTTAGTTTCCAAGTTACATATTTTTCTTTAAGGACACATGTACAGTCTTCATCTGATATTTAAACAATGTTCTCTTCCCCCTCCTCTAGGATCATTGCCTTATCTATCTATGTGACTATAGATTCTAGAAGAGAGAATGTGTATCACTAACTAAGCATACCAGCGCATTTCAAGACAATAAGATACATGCATCTTTATGCTCCCTGACTGACAAGAGTGGTGGTGTCACACAGGAAGCAAACATGTATTATGCTTTAAATACATTTAGCATTCCTCATGTTCTGCCACCTCTGGTTTCAAGATGCCTTATTAAGAGTTCAAGGTTCGAGCCGGGCGGTGGTGGCGCACGCCTTTAATCCCAGCACTTGGGAGGTAGAGACAGGCGGATTTCTGAGTTCAAGGCCAGCCTGGTCTACAGAGTGAGTCCCAGGACAGCCAGGGCTACACAGAGAAACCCTGTCTCGAAAAACCAAAAAAAAAAAAAAAAAAAAAAAAAGAGTTCAAGGTTCTCTGTGAGCTCAATGACTCAATGTTAGTCTTCCATAACGGGTTTATAACTCACTGTGAAGATTTTAATAATTTCTCTGGAAGAATGTATGATTTTACAGAACTCCCTTATGTTCCCAGTTTGAGGCTTGCTACACTTTTTCCTTTGGTATCTTTGTTTGTAACGATCACATTAAGTCATGCTTTAAACACACAGGTACTTATAGAGGTACTGAGTGTGAAGAACATGCTAGGTGATTTATCTCTCCTCATCTCCCTTAACTATCACAATGATTTTATGATAAAAAATATCGTTGAAAACATTTAAATATCGTCTCCCAAATGATTATCTTAGCAACTTTATAAAGTAATTGAAAAATCAGAAATTGTCTCAATTTTACTCCACTGTTCAAATGTTGATTTTAGTTGTACTATTTGAAGCATATTGTGATCCTGACACCCTGTGTGCTTCCCTTTTCTATATGAAATGTCCTTTAATACTTCTAATACATTGTCATAATATAACTGAAGTTGAAGGTGTTTCTGGTGTCTGATAGTTTGCCTATTCTCCCACAATTAAGAAATTTTTATAATCCTGTGAGTCTGGGCCAAATATTTATTATTCTTATTCATTTAACAATGTAGTTTTACTCTGATAAATGAATAAATGAATATATACTCAATTGAATATCACTATATTTAATTGTACTAAAATCTGTTAGTCTTCAAACACTGCAGTATCTTTAGGGGAAAAGGCTGGAGAGCTTCAGAATGAGAAAAGAGACAAAGAGATTAAGCCAGTCTTATGGCCAAACCACACAGAAGGCACTAAGTACATAAGCCAACGTCTTCCTTGGTGCCTTATTTTCACACATATGCCACTGAAAGACCTCCCTACTAGCAGCCGGCCTTCAAAACTGTGGAGAAGCTGCTTTCCTTTGGATAAACTCCTTTGAATAAACTTTGGATCAATTTTGTAAAAAAAAAGTTTTAGGCTACTCTATTTTTTTCTGCACAACTGTTTAAATTTGCAGAATTTAGAAACAGGGGCCATAGTAAAGGAGATATTAACTCAGGCTGAGTTTCTTTCTCCCCATCTCACCGCATTCCAGTATCCCCAGTATCATCTTTGTTGGAGCACAGTATGCGTTTGGCTGGAAATCCTTTTTTTTTTTTTTTTTTTTTCTGAAAATAAAAAGAGCAGGAGACAACAGACTTGGGATATTTAAATATATCCCATATGGGAAGGGCCAACAGTTACCCACAAATTTAGGCTCAAGTAAGTTGAATGCTATTTTCAGTCATTCCAGAAAGTGGAAATATCCTTTGCTTTTTTGGTTATAATCATCAAATTAGCAAATCTAGAAAATATATTAAATAAGCCTGATACACATGTATGTATGTATATATATATAAATATAAATATATATATATATAATATATTAATATATATATATATATATATATATATATAATTTTCCAATTAAAACTCAGTATTACAAAAGTCTGCTGGTGAATACCTACAAGTAGATTCAGAAACTAATAGCAAGAAGATATTAAAATATTGTCGATTTCATATGCAAATTCAGGTGACTGACCTGGGTTCACCAACAACTCACTGTTCAAAAACACACTAAAAATAAATTAAATATTTAACAATAATATATGAGAATATTAATCTCCAGTTCACTTTGATTGGACAGAATCTAAAAGCAGACATCTACTTAACAGGACTTCTTTTTCCCAATAATTGATTTTAATGTCAGATTAAAGATCAACACTCTGTCAGCCAGGATTGGAGGTTACATATTACACTAGAGCATGTTTTGTGCTAATGTATAAATCTTAGATTGGGTTGAATGGTCATGTTTTCCTGATAGCCATGGACTGTGAGTCAGATGCTTCACTTAGAAAAAGATTTATTCGAACGGTGGAACATTAGACATTGATAAATAAACTTATCTTCCTAAAGGGAAATAATTGCTGGGAACCTGATTCTCCACATGCAGCATGGACTTAATTACTTCCTTCACTTGTGTGTTCTGAGAAGAGTCTTGACATACAGAAGCCCTGAGCTCAGGATCTATGGTTTCTGATTTTAAACAAAAATTGATGTGCAAGTTAGCTGTTGTGCATTTATGCCTTATCCTAGGATTGTACTAGGTTTCATCCCTTTTCATAATTTAGTGTTGTAACAAGGAGTCAGACATATTATGTCATAAACAGCAGTTTGATTTCACAGCAACTGCTGGACAGTACACTTTGTCCTCTGACATTTGAATGTATATTTTGTAAAGAGAGTTTTGTTAGCCTAGCTCCTTTGTTTATCAATGAGTGACTGACTCTGGCAAGTTATTTGTGATTTATGTGCACTTGTACCATAATGTAATTTTTCAATAATATTCATGCAGTTCTCATGAATTAATTACAAAACTCAAGATTGCTCTTGTTAGACTGGCTTCAAATTATGGTAGGATCATCGGAAGTACAGTGTTACTTCCATCCACCAGATTGCGGGCTAGCATCAGAGTGATAACCTGACATACATTGATTTCTTAGACATCATTTTAGAGTCATTATTAAAAAATAAAATTTTTAAATTATTAAAAATTTACAGTATGTAAAATTTATAGTTATTTCTTAATACACAAAGATATAAACTGACTACTTAATGAAAAAAAAATCACTGGTCTATAGATTATTAACCATAGGATGATGGAAACCTCCAAAGTATTTGGTGCAAACATATATTTCATCATCTACTGATGTTTTATTAGTAAAAGTATTTTTATGTAATTCAAAATCAACCTTAATAACCAATTAGCAAATCTAGCAGAACTTTCAAAATTGCAAGTTAAAACTGTAGTGTTTTCAGATTAGGTATATTAGCTCATTACTGACCATATACTGAAAATTTAATTTGAGCCTGCTTTAATTTGATACCTGCTTTTTATGAAATCATGAAGAGTGCTTTAGACATATCATTAATTAGAATACTTCTCAGGAAGAACAATTGTAGAGGCAGCAAAGACTAAATCTTCACAAATAGAAGTGAAACTGACGTTTGTCGCATGCAGAGAGTATTTTCAAAATTGTTCTAGTTTTCATGTGTCTCATCCCAGCTTATCATATTTTAGGTTACACACACACACACACACACACACACACACACACCATTCACACACAGCATACACACACACAACATATACACACACAACACACGTACACACACGCACGCTTTTTCTTGATCTTTAAGTAGGATATTTTACAAGTTTTAAAACATTTAGAAAATGGTAAATTTTCTTTGCCCCAACCAATCTTCGCCCAAATGTATTTCACATATTAAAGAAAGCAAACAAATATGAAGCACGTTAACTTTTTACTTTGTTCAACCAGTTCAGTCACGTTTACAAAGAAATATGTCTAATTGTCAGAAAAATAAGATGTTTATTTTAATACCAATTTAAGTACCAATGGTTTTACAGTGGATTTAATTAATTACCATATTCAGGCAGGGTATAGATTTGTTATTCATTCACATGTATGAATTTTGTATGTTTTATGTGTAAGGTCTAAGCAGTATTAGTGGATATCAGTTTAGAATAATGGAGAACTGGCTTTCTTATACAATATACCTTTATGTTATTATTTTATACTATTGTCCTGTTTGCCATGCACAACAGGCTAGTGAAAATTGGTGACTTACAAAATAAAAGATTCATTGTGGTTGAAGATTGTGTGTACTGGTACATTTATGTAAACTAGAATGTGACAGATGAACAGCATTTTCCTAGCAGATTTAAAGAGATATACACTTCCAGAGTATAAAATATGGGAAAAGAAACATACATACAAAATGGAAGAGCATATTTCAAAGCTTTTCATCTGATAAAAGATTAATAATCAACATGTAAAAGTAAATCAACACAAGTCAATAACTGTATTAGTTGATTACTTAAAAAAGCAGTTAAAAAAAGGCAATGGAGCTAAATACACATTTCTTAAGGAAAGACATGGAAATGGCGAATAAATATGATCAAACTGTTTAACATCAAAAGTGAAAACACAAAGACAAACACGATGATGATGAGGACCACTGGATTTATGTGTGGTGCACATGTTTTGATCCATAAACTTTCATTATACATACAAATCTATCTACTTAAACCGGTGTCAAGATAGGGCTTTGGTCATAGAAAACAGTCTCAAGGCAGAATTTGCAGAGCATTTCTGAAAATATATGCAAACACTCTGCCTGCCTTTTTGTTTTAAATTCATTAAAAATTAATATAAACTACACAATTTGATAGTGAAATTTAGATTAAAAACAAAAATTCTAGTTTTACACTGTAGATGAGGAGAATTGATTTACATTACTTTGTGCAAAATATCAAAATATAGTTTGTCTCTCTTGAGGATAGAAGACTAGAATGGAAACTAACAATTTGTGTGATGGAAGTTTGATGAGATAAATTGTAACACTGAAGACACAGGCAACTAAACCATGGTTTAAAGAGATTTTGTTGTGTGAAGTCCTTGTTCACATATTTCATCATCTCTCTGTGTATTGAGGAAAACGTGGGAAAGTCTAAAGGCAAGACAATATTTTTGAGGTACACTAAAACAGACTCTGAGAAGGATTTAGGAAAGATATACAGAAAGAGGTGCAGGTGAGATAGACTTAAGATGACAGTGGTTTAAATTCCAGAATTTGCAGCAAAGAAAACAATGAGACAGTCAATAAACTAGAAACAGTTTTCAAAATGTAGACAAGAGGAGCAAAATATAGTCATCATAGAAAATAGCAACTAACATTAGCAGTATAAATGCAAATACATTTAATGATGTAGCTGGTTATGTTGCTACAAGGATCTGAATGTACAGTTAGTTTGACAGACAGAGCCTGGTGACTTCCGAACCACCAGATATCTTTATACAGTGGGAACAGAAAGGAGAGAATGATAGATATGATAATAAAATGCTGACTTTTAATCTTAAAAACAAGTAAGAATTTTGTCTAAACATTCAAAGAAAAATACTGAATAACTAAGGAACTGAAAGAAAAAAAATGTTTTCTGTCAGAAAATAACAAATCAGTACTCAAAAAATCTGAGTAAGCTAAAGCTCACAATTTTTAAGTATTTTATTTATGAAAATTTATTTTTTGTGACACTTAGATATGGAAAAATGTCACCTATGGAAGTAAATATATATTTTACTCAAGGGAATAGTTAATACAAGTAAATATACAAATGAAAAAATTGTGCAAACTATAAGGAAGCACCTGTATAATAGAAATAGTCACTGAAGTAAATTATAAAGATGCTGACAAAAATACCAGTGTAATCAATAATTTCTGGTGTTAAAATATGTAATAAAATAACTTCAATGAGTATCAGGAGAATATATAAAGCATACCAACAGAACTCAAAATATGGTATTCTGCTAAGTAATCGCATCTGATTAATTTGCTTCATCATCTGTGCGTTAGAACGGCACAGACCTTTGTAACATTGCTATTACTTAAGCAGGCAGCTTTGGTCTCATAACATTCTTTAAGCCTGTATGAATTTTCTACTTGAAATTAAAGGAAGATATATGCCTTCCAAATGACTAGTTTGAGGACAAAAAAGAACCCAAAGTTTTTATGTCCAAAAATAGAAAATATGGGGGAAAATGAAGCCAAAAAGTTAAAAATATGGAATTGGATAGCTAGTAAAATAGGATGATAAAAATAAAGATAAGTGTATTCTTTGTAAGAATTCAAAATGAATTTTGTTCTCCTTTGAGACCGAGATTCTGAATTGAGACATAAAGAGACTCTTAACTAATTTCAGGAACTTAAATCAAACTAAAACTATTTAGATGTACAAAACAAAAATATGACCAGAAAACTGAGGAAAGAAAGGCTGGACTGGAGGTTATAATGCCACAGTAAAGTGCTAAAGCAAAAGGCTTTCCGCGAAGCTCACATGTTTAAAATGTTTTAATACTGTAAGCTCCCATTTTGCAGGTACAGTTTGAATAGCAGTTTAAACACATATTTCATCCCAAATATATAATATAATATTAAGATGTCTATGATTTATTTCAATTTAAATCATTAATCTATAAAGTATACATAGCATGACTAATATAATGGTGTATACTCAACAAATCAAATGGCATGGTGTGCTCTGGACATTAATAGTGAAATTTTAAGAAGCAAATATTTGTTAGAATTGCAAGTGACAGAAATCAGCTCTAAAGGATGGGTCCAGAAATGATACCTAGCTGCCCTATTTAACCAAAATGTCCAGGAAAAGGTGAGTCCAGGACTTCAGACATGTAATAAAGACTTCAGTCTTTACATGAAATCTGCTTAAACTCTTCAGATTATATGTTATGATCCCTTTCTTTAATCTACATATCATAGTTTCTAGTAGGTCTATGTTTCTCTTTTCTTATAAACTAAAACTAAACAAAAGACCAGCATTTATTTCTGTAGCAGTTTCAGAATGTGTTTGTTTTCAAGCCTGTGTTATTTTAGTAAATAGAGAGAAGTATTATTTAATATGTGGGTATATGCAAATTCATACATATATGCACACCTTCAAAATTTTACATTAACAAATGCATTCTTCTTTCTTATATTTTCCTGCAAATAGACTATAAAGAGACAATTTAAAGAAGAAATATATTCTATGTTTCTAGAAAACTTCTGAATTGCAAAACAAAATATATGTAAATGTAAAGCATCCAATAACAGGATGAATTTTAACATGCTATTAACTTATGTGTTTTGCAATAAAATAATTGAAAAGGTAAGGAGTGAAAATATATTTGTTCTGTACTATAACACTAAGTATAAAAAATGAGCATATTGCTATTTTGAGTTAGAAAATTGTGGGCATTATCATAGGTGTATTACTATAGAATAGAATCATTTTTTGCTGGAAAGACTTCTTATAATCTTTAAATAACTTTTAAATTGTATATATTTAAGTCTGAAATAAAAAATTAATGATGTCCCCTTTTTTTGAGTTTGCAAACTACAGAGGAGTTTAGGCTGTGTGTGTGTGTGTGTGTGTGTGTGTGTGTGTGTGTGTGTTTAGGATTTTGATGTACGAAGCACCTTGGCACTAGTGAGACTTTTCTCACTAACAGTCACCACACACCCTCCCAGTGTAAAGTCAGGGTATTTCTCGTGTAAGTTACAATACCCCTAAATAAATCAGCACACTCGATTTTATCTCCCACAAATCTAAAATCAAATTCAAAGATGGCATGTAATGTCAAAATTACAAGTAGAAATTTCGTTAGTTGGTTATTTTTTTCTTTTAATATTTCTACCAGGTTGTTAAAGTAGAAATAGCATATGAGCAAGCTAGATAACCTATGTTCAACTGGCTTCAAATATTTACTAATAACAAAGCCAGGAAGAAGTTAGTAAATGTCTCTGCCTGCCAGGTTCTTCCGCTTCAGCTCAGGAACAATACCGAACACTCACCCTGTGCTTGCTGGGCACAGTGGATCTCTTAAGTCCTTTGTACAAATATACCTGGGACACTCCAAACTCTACAAAGGCTCCTTTGAAATATTGCAGGTTTCAAAGGTTAAACAGAACCAAATGCAAACCGTCGTTCCTCCACCACTTTACTCTTCCTGTTAAACTCCACATAGTGAAATGGATCCCGGACACTCTTAAAAATGGCTGAGGAAGGAGATCATTTGTGGGAATAGACATATTTCCCAACTGGGATGAACTGACAAGGAGAATGAAGGTTCATCCTAGAAAAACAATCAAATGAACCCTTTACCACCTAAGAAGTCCCCAAAGAATCCATCGGAAATTAAGGCGAACATGACAGGAAGAGCAATGCTGTTAATATGCTGCTGAGGTAAAGGGCACATACATTTTCTAATGTGTGCAAAATGGATACTCTCTTGTAATGTCTAGCCCTCCAGTGGCATTCAGTGAATGCTTAATAATGGCAAGGATAATGTGATTATTTTCCCCCCATGACTCTTCAAGAGACCTCTGAAGTGAGGGCAGTCCATAATCTCTTAACACCTCCAGGTGACTGTGTTAAGTAGGATTACCTGAGCTAAGGAGACACTTGCCTTCCAGATAACAGGCAGGGGAGGTTACTATTTGTGCCCAGGAACTTTGTTCCACTACTCTTAATTCATTGAGACCGATTGTCACACAGTCACCTAGAGGGCAAAGCAGTGGAGAAATAGCAGTAGCAATTAAGATCCCGTTTGCTGCCCTAGGCTTGTTTTGAGTTCATTGTTCAGCAGATGAGCTAGTTCAGGTTTGAGCTTTCAGCAGTTCATTTGATTGAACTTGGGACCAATAAAAATGAGAGACCAAATAAAGCCATGTGAACTACTTATGATTTGAAAATGCAACCTGAAATTGAGATCAGTAAACAATAATCCAAAAGGTAAAAGCTATTAGATTTCTTTTGTTTTTATTCTCAGCATTTTCAGCTATGTAAACTTAGAGTAAGGTTCAATACCTGCTGTCCTTCATCACCTGGGTTATTGGCTGAATTAATCTGAGAATCTGGTCACACCCATAAGCAGCAATGGCTTTCCTGATCCATTTCAAGCAGAGTCTTGATATACTGCCCCTAGATTAAGCATCTCACAACATTCATGTAATGGTCTAAACTATAAATTCTTTGCCAAATTAACATTCCAAAGTAAAATTTCACTTAAACCATTAGTGGAAAAGGTTGTGTGTACTCAATAGGTTTGTAAGAGAAAATTATGTAGTCCTAATCATATACAATTAGATAGGTGAATTCATGAGGATAAGATTTTTTTCATAGATGTGCCTTTTAGTATAATTAGTGACTTATTCTTGGAATCTTATACTAACATGGACTTAACTAAGGACCATGGTTTTATTTTAAACACAAAGACAGCTGTGCTAGTGAGCTTTCAGAAATGATGCCAATGATGCCCACCTCCTGCATCTATATTCATCTCCCTCAGCGAAGTAGGACTTCAAGGAAATACTAAAAATTACTGATTTTGAAGTTAGATAATAAGAAAACATTAAGAGTTCTATATTGTTTTCTCTTTAATACACACTGACTTGTTTCCCACGTGGTAAGGTTACTCAAACTGCAAAATGAAAAACTCTGTGTAAGAAGGGATGGGGGCACCTATCAAGGAACATGGGAGTATGAGTGAACCCACTTGGAGTATAACCTTTAGGCCCCGTTCAGATTTCACAAAACTGCAGTGACACTCACACCCGAACTGTAATTTCATGCAAAACCACAAAATCTAAATGTCTGAATTTCTTGTTATAAATGTGAATAGACAGTTATGGTTTTATTCTACTAATTTCTGTATTGCAATAAAATAGTGTACAAATGCAGTCATTAATAGGAATTAATTAGGTCATTGTACACTGAGACTAATTGTAATTGTTGTTCCCTTGAAAATGCTTTTGTTTATTCCAGTCTCTGAGTCTTATTTTTAATATGCTTTGTACATTTTTGAAATCTCTCTATTTTTCATGCTGTTCCTTCCTCCTGCAATGCTCTTGCATCTTTGGCACCTGTCAAAATTCCACCTATCATTCTGAGTGTGCTAAAATTCCAAATTCTTTCAACATGAAACCATCTGCTCTAGTCAGAGGCACGTGTGTTTTTCAGATCTTTTATAACATTTCATTTTAATATTTCTTATAATGCCTCATGCACAGTAATATTTCTTTTCAGTCTCTTTAAACACTTTAAATTGGTTTTAGGCTAATAGTAGACAGCAATAGTTTATGTCATTGTAATCTCATTGGTTTGTATCTTAGAACAGTGACTCTAAACAATATCAAAACACCTCTATATTTTATTAGGCCTCATACAGCACAGTTAACAATACTGGAACTACTATTATATCAAAGCAGAAGACTCTGGAATATGACAAAAATATAACAAATTCTTACTTACTGTCTCAAAATACAAGAGACTTCATCTAGAAAATCACTATAAAACCAACCTAAATTCCATTATTGTAGACCTGTAGTGATGTGGTTTGAGAAAAATACCTGACATTGTGCTGTCATAATATAAAATCTTAAGAATATCATACTATGTTATTTTATTTTCCTTTTATATAGTATCTAATAATATACAGCACAGGTCAATCTGTGTTTCAAGTTCCTCATATTATATTAATCCTTTCATACATTTTACACTGATACTTCTAAATGAGAAAAAATCAAAACAGAAGATAGAAGAGAATTTTGCCTCACGTTTCCAAGTTACTAAGTAGCTTTCTGGATTAGTAATCGCTGTTCTTAGCCCAGAAGCAAGAATATTTCCAAAAATTTAACTCGAAATTGTGAGACTATTAGATAGATACAAGAAATGGGATCTACTGAGACAGGATTGTATAAATAACAGCTCATAAGAAGACAAGGCTAGACTTTCCTTATACATTTCATAGGAGAGAGCTATCAGCAAAATAAGTGGGAAAATAGGGGGCAGAGAGTATTCAACCACACAAGTGGTTACATACCGAAGTATGAAAGCCTCTTTCCACTCTCTTGGTGGAGCTATCAGAACAATGCTGGAGTGTGTTAGGACAACTAATGAATGCAGCCTGTGATACAGTTAGTCCAAAGGATCATTTGTAAAGTAGCAGTGATGTTCTCTCCCTAGTGGACTGTTATAAAGAGTACTTAGTTGATCTCCAGAACCTTGGACATAGCATGAGAATTGTTCAATAATGCAAGTCTTCCAAGTTCCTTACAACCAACAGACATAGTTAGGATAAGACGAGGGTATTCTGAACCATCAAATTCTCAAACTCTTAAAGGTTTGGAAATAAGAAAGGTTAATTTCTATCTCATGTTATATCTTCTACAGGTCTGTGTAACTAAATCAGCTCTTATTTATGTACCTTTTAGTACTACTTTCCTATGTGACTTCCAATATCTACATAAAAAAGAAAAGAAATAACTAGCAATTGAATGCTTTTATTAGAAACAATATTGGGCGGATCCACAAAATTCTACTAACCAAAGAAAGATCTTACCATCGTTAACCAATAGGAATCAGATAAGTGTTAAATACCTTGAAAATGTATTTTCAAAATTATGGGCAAGGAGGTACTTCACTATCAAAACCTTTATTTGTAGATTTGGCTAGAAGAAGAATTATTTCTTTAACAGGTTCAAATTCAAAATGTTATGCTCTGTCAAACATTGGTTTTAACATAATTTTTAATATACAGAGAAAAATCACAATGTTTAGCAAATTAAGACAAATTATTTCTTCTTGAATTTATATAGTTTACACCTGAATTTAGTTAATGATTACACATATTTAAACAGATGATATAAGTACAACTTATTTTACAGTGTTGTTTTCTTTCATAAATGAATTAATTGATGAACTTGAGACAATGAAGGTATTTCTAAGGTGAAAGAGACAATGGTACAGAAATCTTACTGTCAATTTTATATATCCTTTCAAAACATCACTTTCCCATATATTTAGAATAGATTCTTTTCTCATACATTGCATCATGATTTCAGTTTCCCCTCCCTCTACTCCACTAGTCCACTCCACTTCCCCTCTCATCCTATTCAAGTCCTTTCTGTCTCTCACTAGAAGAGAACAGGCTTCTAAGAGATAACAACGAAAGATAACAAAATTAAATGTAAAACGATAAAACAAAGGTCAAAGCCATTACAGTAACTACAGAAACACTGGACAAGGCAAACCAAGAGAAGTAAAAAAAGCCCAAGAGAAGGCACAAGAATCAGAGACCTGCATGTTCACACACTCAGTAGCCCAATAAAAGTATGAAACTTGAAGCCATAATATATATGTGGAGGATATAGTACTTAGTCTGAAGGCCTGATGCTCATTGCTTCAGTCTCTGTGAGTTCATATGAGCTGTGCTCAGATCATTTAGAGGATATAGTTCTCCTAGATTCCTTCATCCCCTAAGGCTCTTATGCTCTTTTTGCCTCCTCTTACATGGGGTTATATGTATTTACTATTTATTTATTTATTTATTTATTTATTTATTTATTTACTTATTTATTTTACTTATTTACTTTACATCCCACTCACTGCTCCACTCCTGGTCACCCCTTCCTACCATTCTGCCACTTGTATGTCCATTTTTATTGTCCTTTCTAAAACTCCCTGAACATTTTGTGTTTTATGTGAAAGATAGACAATGTCTGTCATATAGCATGTAAATCCTTAAAAAGCTCATTATTATTATTTTACAGATTGTTAATTTCCTATTTCCTAATAGTTAATTACTACATTGTGCTGTGAATAAGTGTGTAAATACTATAGTTGTGTCACAAAATCTTATATTATCTTAAATTATGATTTATTCTTCAGAAATTACAAAAATAAAAATTGCTCTATTCAGTTATGGAAAAGAACTACTTAAAAATGAGATAAAGCTGATTAATTTTACAACAGGTTATAGAAAAGTTATGGACATCCTAAGATTTTTATTTGTTTGCTTTTGTTTCATCTTATATTTTGTTATATATATATTTATTCTTATCTCATATATTTCATCCTGCTTGACTGCATTTTTCTGTCTTTTCTCTACCAGTAGTTCCTTTGTCAACTTCCCCTCTCCCCCAAACCCATTCTCCTTCTTCCCCTAAGAAAAGAACAGGATTACTAGGGACATCAACCAAACAGGGCATAACAAGCCACAATAAGACCAAGCCATCACACCTAGACTGCACAAGGCAACTCAGTAGAAGGAAAAGAGTCACATACTGAGGCAAAATGTCAAAGACAGGTATGACTTCCATTTTAGGGTTCCAAAAAGAACACAAATTTTCTTAATCAAAGTATTTGCAGAGGTCCTAGGTCAAACCCCTACAAGCTTTCTGATCTTTGGGTCCTAGTCAGTTGATTCTGTGGAAGATGTTATCTTGATGTGCCCCCTCACTCTGATTCCTCTGATCTCTCTTCCCTCTTCTCCTTAGGACTCTCTGAGCTCTACCTAATGTTTGGCAATGAGACTTTGAATCTGCTCACATCAGTTGCTTGGTGAAGCCTCTCTGATGACAATTATATTGAACTTGGGTCTCAGAACACTCAGCAAGCAGGATAAACTGTAGGTTAAAGGTTTTGTGGCTGGGTTGGTGTCTCAATCCTTCCACTTGAGTTCTCCTCTGGTTACAGAAGATGGCTGGTTCAGGCTCAGTGTCCACAGTACCAGGAATCTTTGCTAGTGTGCTAATGGATTTCATGGGCTTTCCATTGCACTAGGTCTCCACCTAGTTCCCCAAATCCCTCCCCTGTCCCAATGCTATCATTTATTCTAGTATTAACTGCTTTTACCCAAACCTGATTCCACCAGTTTCCAACCCCACCAACCCCTGTACACCCAAACTCCCCTTCCCCTTCTTCCTCTTCTCTGTATGATTCATATCTTCCCTTGTGTCCTTCTTGTTACTTAGTCTCTCTTGGTCTAAAGACTGCAGCACGATTGTCTTTAACTTTACAGCTAATATCCACTTATAAATGAATACATACCATTTTTGTTTTTCTGGATCTGGGTTATCCCATGTAAGATCATTTTATCCACTTCCATCTATTTGCCTGAAAATTTCATGATGCTACATTTTTCTAGCAGTCAAGTATCTTGAGTATCTCCATTGTGTATATTTACCAAATTTCCATTATCTGTTTTTCAACTGTCAGACACCTAGGTTGCTTCCATTTGCTTGTTATAAATAAAGCTGCTATGAACATAGTTGATCAAATGCATTTGTGATAGGATGGAGCATCCTTCCAGGATATGACCAAGAGTAGTATAGCTGGGTCTTTTGGTAGATTTCCAATTTACTAAGAAAATGCAATATTGACTTCCAATGTTGACTTCCAAAGTGGCTGTAAAAATTTGCACTCATACCAGCAGTGCAGGAATCTTCCCTTTGCTCCATATCTTCACCAGCATGAGTTGCCACTTACGTTTTTGATCTCAACCATTCTGACAGGTATACAATAGAATCTTGAATCATTTTGATTTTCATTTCCTATATGGCTAAGGATGTTGAAGATTTCTTTAAAAATTTCTCAGCCATTTGATATTCCTGTGCTGATAATTCTTTGATTAGATCTCTGTTCCATTTTAAAACTGTGTAATGTAGTTTGTCAATGTCTAGTTTCTTGAGTTGCTTATATATTTTGGATATTATCTTTCTGTCAGATGTGGGGATGGTGAAAATCTTTTTCTTTTGTCCTTTTGATGGTATTCTTTGCTTTATAAGAACTTTTCAGCTTCATGAGGTCCCAATTATTAATTGTTGATATAGTGTCTGTGCTAATAGACTTCTGTTCAGGAAGTTGTCTTCTGTATCAATGCTTACAAGATTATTTTCTACTTTCTCTTTTATCAGGTTCAATGTATCTGATTTTATGTTGAGTGCTTTGATCCACTTGGCTTTGAGTTTTGTGCAGGGTGTTAAATATAGATCTATTTGCTTTCTTCTACATACCAACGTTCAGTTAGAGCAGCACCATTTATTGAAGATGTTTTTTTTCCCATTGTATATTTCTGGCTTCTTTATCAAAAACCAGGTGTTCATAGGTGTGTGGATTTTATCTGGACCCTTGATTTAATTTGATTGATCAGTATTCTGGGTTTATGCCAATAGCATGGATTTTTTTTTATAACTTTAGATCTGTAGCACAGCTTGAAATCCATGAATGTTGATGCTTCTGGGTGTTCTTTATTTTATAGAATATTTTTAGCTTTCCTGTTTTTGAGTTTTGCTTTCCCATATTAAATTGAGTATTACTCTTTCAAGATTTGAAAGGAATTGTGTGGGAAAGTTGCTGGGGATTGTGCTGAATCTGTAGATTGCTTTTGGAATAATAGCCATTTTAATATGTTTATCCTACCAATCTATGATTATTCCATCTTCTGATATTTTCTTTAATTTTTTCCTCAAAGACTTAAGGTTTTATCATATATGTTGTTCACTTGCTTGATTAGAGTTACCCCAAGATATTTTATATTATTTGTGGCTATTGAGATAATTGTAAAGGGTGCTATTTTTCTGAATTCTTCCTCATATTCTCGGTCAATTATATATAGGAAGGTTATTGATTTTTTTTTAGTTTATCTTGTACCCAGCCACTTCACTAAAGGTATTTATCAGCTGTAGGTGTTTCTTGGTAGGATTTTTGAAGTTGCCTAGGTATACTATTATATCATTTACAAATAAAGATACTTTGTATATTTTTAAACAGATAATTTGTATCCTATTGATTTCTTTCAGTTGTCTTATTGCTCTAGTTAAATGTTAAAGAACTGTATTGAATACATACAGAGTACATGGACAGTCTTATCTTGTTCCTGATTTAAATGGAATTGCTTAGAGTTTCTCTTTATTTGATTTGATGCTGGTTATAGGCTTGCTGTAAATTTCTCTATTTACTGTTACATTAAAAACTAACTCTATTATAGTTTGCATGGAAATATGTGTATTAGTTATCATAATTATCTCATAGTGTTTAAAGAAAGATATAAAAAGATAAATAGTAATAAAATTATGTCTTAACATTATATCACAAATAATTATCTTTACAGAGAAGCACATGTTTTAAAATCATGTACAGGGATCTTTTTGAAAATTATTTATTGAATTTTTGAATGAGTTGGTTGTATACTGGGCTAAATCTCCTTCCTTGTGTGTGAATGCTTGAGTAATATATGAGTATATGTGGTATATGTACTTGTGTGTATTAAACTTGCATGAAACTCAAGTTCAAGTGAATCAAAGACTTCAATATAAAATAAGATGTAATACTAAATGTATTGAAAGAGAAAGTGGGAAATAAACTTTAACTCATTTGTCAGGAGACAACTTCCTGAACAGAACATCCATAGCTTAGGTGCTAATGCTACTGATAGCTTCTTTTAAGGAAAAGGACAATGTCAATAGGACAAGAAGGAAGCCTACAGAATGAGAAAAGATCTATAACAACTCCACATCTTCTGACAGAGGGTTAATATTGAAAGCATATAAAGAGCTCAAAAAGTAAGACACCAACAACCAAAGCAACCCCAATAAAATTGTGGTACAGATATAAACAGAGAATCCTCAACCCAAAAATCTCTAGTTTAAAGAAATGTTCAACAATCTAATCATCAGGAAAATGAAAATCAAAATAACTCTAAGATTCTACCTTATTCCCATCAGAATGGATAAGATCAAGAATTCAAGTAACAACACATGCTGGCAAAACACTCCTCCATTGCTGGTGGAAGTACAAACTTGGACAACCACTTTGGAAATGTACTTGGTGTTTTCTCAGAAAATTGGGATTAGTTTTACACCAATATCTAGCTATATCATTCCTAGGCCTATATCCAAAAGATGCCTCACTACACCACCAAGACACTTTCTCAACTATGTTTATAGCAGCTTTATTTCTAATAGCTATAAACGGGAAACAACCCAGATGTCCCTCAGCTGAAGAGTGGATAGAGAAAATGTGGTTCATTGACACAATGAAATACTACCCTTCGCTTAAAAACAATGGCGGGGACTTCCGGTTTGGGCCCAAGCTTAGAGCAGATCGCAGGCAGCAGCTCCGTACCCAACCGCAGAAAACCAAGAAAAACAGGGACTCCCAGGAGCTTGAACTCACGCAGCATCCCAGGTAAGGAAAAAGCAGCACTCACCCCAAACAGGGAGCAACAGGGACCCACTGGGACCCAGGAATTCGCTCCTAGCCCGGAGCGGGCTCCATCCAGTCTGGGCCCGAGCACTCGCGGATCCCTGGAGGCAGCTCTGCACCCAATCTCGCAGACTCCAGAGGAAGCAGGGCTTGCAGGACCTCTGTGCCAAGCAGGGTCTTGGGCTAGGAGGTGGCAGTGCTTGCCCCCGAACAGGGAGTGGCTAGGACCCACTGGGACCCAGGAGTTCACTCCAGGCCCAGAGTGTGGGTTCCTTCCGGTCTGTGCCAGAGCAGATCCCGGGAGTCAGCTCTGCACCCAATCTCACAGAACCTAGAGGAAGCGGGGCTCTCCGTGGCTCAAGCTAGCTCAAGCAGTTTCTTAGGCTAGGAGGTGGCAGTGCTCGCCCCCAATCAGGGAGCAACTGGGACCCACTGGGACCCACTGGGACTCATTGGGATCCAGGAATCCGCTCCTGACCCGGAGCCCCGGCCCCTTCCGGTTTCCACATGAGCACCGAGCACATCTTGGGCCTCATCTCTAACTCAAGCAGCAAAACCCATCCCAAACAGTTCTGACACAACCTAGATAATAGGAAAGACAGGCCCCAGTCAGAGACAGCACTGATAGCTCAAAGGTGATCCAGATGGCGAAAGGCAAGCGCAAGAACACAAGCACCAGCATCCCAAGGTACTTGCCATTATCAGAACCTAGTTCTCCCACATTAGAAAGTCCTGAACTCCCCATGTCACCAGGAAAACAAGAACCAGATCTAAAATCATTTCTAATGATGATGCTAGAGGACTACAAGAAGGAAGTAAATAACACTATCAAAAAACTTGAGGAGAACACAGGAAAACAGGATGAAGTCCTTAAAGAAACACAAAAATCCTTTAAAGAATTACAAGAAAACACAAACAAACAGATGAAGGAATTGAACAAAACCATCCAGGACATAAAAATGGAAGTGGAAACAATAAAGAAATCACAAATGGAGACTATCCTGGAGATAGAAAACCTAAAAAAGAAATCAGGAGTCATAGACACAAGCATCACCAACAGAATACAAGAGATAGAAGAAAGAATCTCAGGTGCAGAAGATACCTTAGAAAATATTGACACAACTATCAAAGAAAATGCAAAATGCAAAAAGTTGCTATCTCAAAATATCCAGGAAATCCAGGACGCAATGAGAAGACCAAACCTAAGGATAATAGGTATAGATGAGAGTGAAGATTCCCAACTTAAAGGGCCAGTAAATATCTTCAACAAAATTATTGAGGAAAACTTCCCTAACCTAAGGAATGAGATGCCCATAATCACACAAGAAGCCTACAGAACGCCAAACAGACTAGATCAAAAAAGAAATACCTCTCGTCACATAATAATCAAGACTCAAAATGTACAAAACAAAGACAGAATTTTAAAAGCAGTAAGGGAAAAAGGCCAAATAACATATAAAGGCAAACCTATCAGAATTACACCTGACTTCTCACCAGATACTATAAAAGCCAGAAGATCCTGGACAAATATCATACAAACCCTAAGAGAACATAAATGCCAGCACAAGCTACTTTACCCAGCAAAACTCTCAATTACCATAGACGGAGAAACTAAGATATTCCATGACAAAACTGAATTTACACAGTATCTTCCCACAAATCCAGCTTTACAAAGGATAATAGCAGGAAAGCACCAATACAAGGAGGGCAATCATACCCCAGAAAGAGCAAGAAAATAATCCTTTTCCATCAAACCCAAAAGAAGATAACCACACAAATGATGTCTCCACTATTAGCAAAAATGACAGGAAGCAAGAACACCCTCTCCTTAATATCTCTTAACATCAATGGACTCAATTCCCCAATAAAAAGGCATAGGCTAACGGACTGGATACGCAAACAGGACCCAGCTTTTTGCTGCTTACAGGAAACCCACCTCAGTGACAAAGACAGACACTACCTTAGAGTAAAAGGTTGGAAAACAATTTTTCAAGCAAATGGCACTAAGAAACAAGCGGGAGTAGCCATTCTAATATCGAATAAAATCAACTTTCAACTTAAAACTATCAAAAAGGATAAGGAAGGGCATTTCATACTTGTCAAAGGAAAAGTCAACCAACATGAACTCTCAATTCTGAATATCTATGCGCCAAATACAAGAGCATCGAATTTCATAAAAGAAACCTTACTAAAGCTCAAAACACACATTGCACCTCACATAATAATAGTGGGAGACTTCAACACCCCACTCTCAGCAATGGATAAATCATGGAAACAGAAACTAAATAGAGATACAGTAAAACTAACAGAAGTTATGAACCAAATGGACTTAACAAATATCTATAGAACATTTCACCCTAAAGCAAAAGAATATACCTTTTTCTCAGCACCTCATGGTACCTTCTCCAAAATAGACCATATAATTGGGCACAAGACAGGCCTCAACAGATATAAGAAAATTGAAATAATTCCCTGCATCCTATCAGATCACCATGGTCTAAGGCTGGTCTTCAAAAATGACAAAGAGAATGGAAAGCCCACATTTACATGGAAACTGAACAACACCCTACTCCTTGATAATCAGGTAAGGGAAGAAATAAAGAAAGAAATTAAAAACTTTTTAGAATTTAATGAAAATGATGACTCATCATACCAAAATCTATGGGATACAATGAAAGCAGTGCTAAGAGGAAAATTCATAGCTCTAAGTGCCTACAAAAAGAAACTGGAGGGAGCATACACTAACAGCTTGACAGAGCACCTGAAAGACCTAGAACAAAAAGAAGCTAATACACCCAAGAGGAGTAGAAGGCAGGAAATAATTAAACTCAGGGCTGAAATCAACCAAATTGAAACAAAAAGAACTATCCAAAGAATCAATAAAACCAGGAGCTGGTTCTTTGAGAAAATCAACAAGATAGATAAACCCTTAGCTAGACTAATCAGAGGGCAGAGAGACAGTATCCAAATTAATAAAATCAGAACTCAAAAGGGGGACATAACAACAGAAACTGAGGAAATTAAAAAAATCATCAGATCCTACTACAAAAGCCTATATTCAACAAAATTGGAAAATTTGGATGAAATGGACAATTTCCTAGACAAATACCAGTTGCCAATGTTAAATCAGGACCAGATAAACCATCTAAACAGTCCCATAACCCCAAAAGAAATAGAAGCAGTCATTAAAAGTCTCCCTACAAAGAAAAGCCCGGGACCAGACGGTTTTAGTGCAGAATTCTATCAGACCTTCAAGGAAGACCTAATCCCAATTCTTTTCAAACTATTCCACACAATAGAAACAGAAGGTACACTACCCAATTTGTTCTATGAAGCCACAATTACACTCATACCTAAGCCACACAAAGACCCAACAAAGAAAGAGAACTTCAGGCCAATCTCCCTTATGAACATTGATGCAAAATTACTCAATAAAATTCTAGCGAACCGAATTCAAGAACACATCAAAACAATTATCCATCACGATCAAGTTGGCTTCATCCCAGGAATGCAGGGTTGGTTCAATATTCGGAAATCCATCAATGTAATCCATTATATAAACAAACTCAAAGAAAAAAACCACATGATCATCTCACTAGATGCTGAGAAAGCATCTGACAAAATTCAACACCCCTTCATGATAAAAGTCTTGGAAAGGTCAGGAATTCAAGGTCCATACCTAAACATAGTAAAAGCAATTTACAGCAAACCAGTAGCCAGCATTAAACTAAATGGAGAGAAACTTGAAGCAATTCCACTAAAATCAGGGACTAGGCAAGGCTGCCCACTCTCCCCCTCCTTATTTAATATAGTATTGGAAGTCCTAGCCAGAGTAATTAGGCAACACAAGGAGGTCAAAGGGATACAAATTGGAAAGGAAGAAGTCAAAATCTCACTATTTGCAGATGATATGATAGTATACTTAAGTGACCCCAAAACTTCCACCAGAGAACTCCTAAACCTGATAAACAACTTTAGCAAAGTGGCTGGATATAAAATTAACTCAAGCAAATCAGTAGCCTTCCTCTACTCAAAAGATAAACTGGCTGAGAAAGAAATTATGGAAATGACACCCTTCAAAATAGTCACAGATAATATAAAATACCTTGATGTGAACCTAACCAAGCAAGTAAAAGACCTGTATGACAAGAACTTCATTCCCCTGAAGAAAGAAATCGAAGCAGATCTCAGAAGATGGAAAGATCTCCCATGCTCATGGATTGGAAGGATTAATATAGTAAAAATGGCTATTTTGCCAAAAGCCATCTACAGATTTAATGCAATCCCCATCAAAATTCCCACTCAATTCTTCTCAGAGATAGAAAGAGCAATCTTAAAATTTATTTGGTATAACAAAAAACCCAGGATTGCAAAAACTACTCTCAGCAATAAAAGAACTTCTGGAGGAATCACCATCCCTGACTTCAAGCTCTACTACAAAGCAATAGTGATAAAAACTGCATGGTATTGGAACAGAGACAGGCAGGAGGATCAGTGGAATAGAATAGAAGACCCAGAAATGAACCCCCATACCTATGGTAACTTAATCTTTGACAAAGGGGCTAAAACCATCGAATGGAAAAAGATAGCATTTTCAACAAATGGTGCTGGTCCAACTGGTGGTCAGCATGTAGAAAAATGAAAATTGATCCATACTTATCTCCTTGTACAAAGCTCAATTCCAAGTGGATTAAGGACCTCCACCTAAAACCAGCCACACTGAAACTAATAGAAGAGAAACTGGGAAAAAGCCTGGAATACATAGGCACAGGGAAAAATTTCCTGAACAGAACGCCAATGGCCTGTGCTCTAAGACCAAAAATTGACAAATGGGACCTCATAAAGCTGCAAAGCTTCTGTAAAGCAAAGGACACAGTCAATAGGACAGAGCGGCAACCAACAGATTGGGAAAAGATATTCACCAACCCTACATCTGATAAAGGGCTAATATCCAAGGTATACAAAGAACTGAAGAAATTAGACTCTAGACAATCAAAGAACCCTATTAAAAAATGGAGCACAGACCTGAACAAAGAATTCTCAACTGAGGAAGCTCGAATGGTTGAGAAGCACCTAAAGAAGTGTTCAGCATCCCTAGTCATCAGGGAAATGCAAATGAAAACAACACTGAGATTCCACCTCACACCAGTCAGAATGGCTAAGATCAAAAACACAGGTGACAGTACATGTTGGCGAGGATTTGGAGAAAGAGGAACACTCCTCCACTGTTGGTGGGATTGTAAACTGGTACAACCACTATGGAAGGCAGTCTGGCGGTATCTCAGAAAATTGAACATAGC